>NW_024412376.1:144921180-144958046 GCF_014898765.1 Herpailurus yagouaroundi | reverse complement strand
TCTCTCTTTTTCTCAGCTTCCTCTTTTTCCATAACTTTATCTTCTAGTTCACCTATTCTCTCCTCTGCCTCTTCAATCCGAGCCGTGGTGGTTTCCATTTTGTTATGCATTTCGTTTAAAGCGTTTTTCAGCTCCTCGTGACTGTTCCTTAGTCCCTTGATCTCTGTAGCAAGAGATTCTCTGCTGTCAGCTATACTGTTTTCAAGCCCAGCAATTAATTTTATGACTATTATTCTAAATTCACTTTCTGTTATATTATTTAAATCCTTTTTGATCAGCTCATTAGCTGTTGTTATTTCCTGGAGATTCTTCTGAGGGGAATTCTTCCGCTTGGTCATTTTGGATAGTCCCTGGCGTGGTGAGGACCTGCAGGGCACTTCCCCTGTGCTGTGGTGTATAACTGGAGTTGGTGGGCGGAGCCGCAGTCAGACCTGATGTCTGCCCCCAGCCCACTGCTGGGGCCACAGTCAGACTGGTGCGTGCCTTCTCTTCCCCTCTCCTAGGGGTGGGATTCACTGTGGGGTGGGGTGGCCTGTCTGGGCTACTTGCACACTGCCAGGCTTGTGATGCTGGGGATCTGGCGTCTTAGCTGGGGTGGATAGGTAAGGTGCACAGGGGCAGGAGGGGCAGGCTTAGCTTGCTTCTCCTTAGGTGATCCACTTCAGGAGGGGCCCTGTGGCAGCAGGAGGGAGTCAGATCGCTGCCGGAGGTTTGGCTCCGCAGAAGCGCAGAGTTGGGTGTTTGAGCGGGGCGAGCAAGTTCCCTGGCAGGAACTGGTTCTCTTTGAGATTTTGGCTGGGGGATGGGCGGGGGAGATGGCGCTGGCGAGCGCCTTTGTTCCCCACCAAACTGAGCTCTGTCGTCAGGGGGCTCAGCAGCTCTCTTTCCCTTTGTCCTCCAGCCTTCCCGCTTTCCGAGCAGAGCTGTTAACTTATGACCTCCCAGACGCTAAGTCGTGCTTGCTGTCGGAACACAGTCCGTCAGGCCCCTCCGCTCTTTGCAAGCCAGACTCGGGGGCTCTGCTTGGCCGGCGAGCCGCCCCTCCGCCCCGGCTCCCTCCCGCCAGTCCGTGGAGCGCGCACCGCCTCGCCGCCCTTCCTACCCTCTTCCGTGGGCCTCTCGTCTGCCTACTTTGTTAATTTACTCTGAGACTGGCTTCTAAATTATCTGATGTATAACATTTTTTCTCGATCTTTATTTTTAGTCTCCATAGATTTGTTTCTATTAAGTCTAATAAGCAAAACTGTATATATGGAGAAGCAAATCTTTGTTGTGAGCATCTCTCACATATTAGCCTTAATAATCCATGCTGAACTTATGTTTGCAATTGAGTCTCACTGTGTCCCAATAATCTAAGAAAAAAGACATGGGTAAGCTAAAATTATTGATTTTCATTTCCTTTCCATTAGAGTGGGTAAATGATTAGCCACTGTCTCTTGATAGAAAGCCAATAGCTACTATTTTATAGAATATTTTTTCTTTTCTGAAATAGTTTTGCAATTAATTAGCCCATATTCCTATTGATTACTTCTATTTTTAATTTACTGTCTTAAACTGAAACTTGAAAGGCATATGAGAAACTTGAAAGGAGCTAAATACAGACACAAGCCAGATATGCAAATTAGTGACTTGAATCTTTTGAAGTGACCTACAGATTGTGCTAGAATGACTGTTACTATGGTTACCTTCAGAGAAAGTTTCAAAGTTAAAGAGAAAAACATAAAAAATAGGTTAACTATTTGCCTTTTCTGCTACTATTAACTATGTTAATTATTTGTGTTTTTGTTATGACTGAGAAAAAAAAAATTCCGAGAAGAGAATATTCACCTCCTTAAAAAGAGGATTAAGAGAAGATCATTAATACCTCTGTATGAACATTTGAAAATGTATTATTTGCAGGAAGATGTTGCCTTACATCACAGACGTAGCACTGACCCTCCAACTACTACAATCTTAAGATTTTTACTCTGTGTACCAGTTAAAGTTTGCCATATAATAAAAAATCAAGACAATTTAGCAGTCCAAAATAACAATTTAATCAGTTTTTGATTGCTGCATAACAAATTATCAGAAATTTAGAAACTTAAAAAAACACAATATTATTATGTTGCAATTTTAAGTGCCAGGAATCCTGCGTGTTCTTTCTATGTCTCCTAAGGGCCTCATTAGGCTGAATAAAAGCTTTGGCTGACTGTGTCCCCAACTGTAGGCCTGACTTAGGAGAATCCATTTCCAAGATCCCTCAAGTTGTTGCCAGAATTCATTTTCTTGTTATCGCAGAATCAAGGTCTCCTTGACTTGCTGGATACTGGTTGCTACTGCTCTCAGCAACTAGGAGTTGCTCTCAGGTCTTTGTCACGCAGCCCCTTCAGACTGGGCAATGAGGAAGCTCCTGTGAGTTGTAATTCTCTCATGTTTTCAGTCTTTCTAGAATGTTCTTCTGAAAGTAGTCAGAGAAAACGTTTAAAGGGCTCATGTAATTAGGTCACATGATAATCTCCGTATCTTAAGGTCAGTTGTGCTATATAACCTAATTTCAGAAATAAAATCCATTAAATTCATAATCTTAGGGATAAAGAAGTGTGCATATATTAGGCAAGTGAGAAATCCTGCCTACCACAAGTATAAATCTTATGAACCTGCAGTGCTGGGCTCAAAGAGGTGGTTTTTCTGCTATGGAATATTATTGGTTGGTCTCAGTGGAGTCACATACACCGTTACAGTCAGCTGAATATTAGCCTGGGTCTTGGTATCTTAGCCTTGTATGGAAGAGTAATATGGAAATGCCAACGGGAGCCTCTCTCCACCTTGTCTCCCATTTTCCAGCAGGGTAGACTAGTGTTTATTACTATGGCCAGTGGTCAGAGTTCCAAGAGAGAATGTGCAAAGACTCTTGAGGCTTAGACTATGAATTCATATTGTCCATTCTACCACACTCTGCCCAAAGCAAGTCACAATTCATGCCCAAATTAAGGGGATGAGAAATTGATGGAACATCACTGGAAGATGGCAATAATATGTGATCATTTCTGTCTACCACATTTATTTCTTGATAAGATTAATTAGGACAGAGAAGAAAAAAATTGTTAAGGGGGAATATATAGTCACAAATACATAGTTGGCTAATATTTATATCATCTATTTGAAGAATTTAAACTTATTCCTTGAAGATTTCTGGATTGGAGGATCTAGGGGAAAAGAAAACGGATAAAATGTAGGAGAGGGAAACAAATACAACTACAAAAAAAGAGTTTTTATAGCTATCTTGATGTAGAGGATGGGTAAGAAGAACACTAGAAGTAAAAGAGAGGAGACATTTTTAGCTAAAACTAAATTTATTTTTTTCCATTTCAACTTTGCCTTGACCAGAATTTGGTACATTAAAAGGTGGAATAAAAATCTTTGACTCGTCTTTCACATTTTATCCTTGGAAGCTATTCGTATACAGTACAAATAAAAGCCACTAAACATCCTTCCTCTGTTTTGGCTTTTATAAATATTTTTATTTCTGGTTTTCAGAAAAGTTTGAAAGAAATTTGCAAAACTTAAATAGCCCTTTCCCATCTATTTAGGGTATGTTAGATGTCAACTTTCTTCCCTGCTTTGCACAATCTCGCAGGAAGAGAATGGATAAAGGAACTAATGAGACACATCTATTTATTCTTAGGGCTCTTATAGTCTCTCTTACACTATGATATTCAATTTGTAGCATGATCTAAAAAGGAGGAAACTGAAAATTTATTCTCTGTAATTCATATTGTAATAATTAAACTATGAGAAGTATATATACGTTGGTTGCTTTACGGAAAACAATGGTAGACTAGTCTTTCAGTGACTGCAGATTTTTCTAGAAGATAGGGCCAGAGGCATTGGCTTCAATGCTTAGAATGCATCAGGTCGAGGCACCTGGGTGGCTCAGTCAGTTAAGTGTCCAACTTCAGCTCAGGTCATGATCTCACCACGGTTCATGAGTTTGAGCCCCGTGTCAGGCTCTGTGCTGACAGCTCAGAGCCTGGAGCCTGCTTCAGATTCTGTGACTCCCTCTCTCTCTGCCCCTCCCTTGCTTGTACTAGGCCTCTGTCTCTCTCTCCAAAGTAAATAAACATTAATAAAATAAATAAATAAAATAATGCATCAGGTATTAATATTGAGGTTTAGAGAGATCAACTTTCCAAATTCCATGGTCATCGTGGGTCCAAGGTTCCAATTTTACTTCCCTTCAACGATGCCTCTCGAATAGATCATCTACCTCCACATGAATCTTTTAAATTCATTTCACTAACTGTACTGCTATGTTTCATACTCCCATTGAATTCAAGAAAGAGCAAACTGTGATTAAATGTGTGAGTAAGGGGAGTACAGGTAGGAGAAGACGGCTTTGTTTGCTCAAGGCATTATAACAAAAAGATCATAAACTGGGTGGCTTATGGACAACAAACATTTCTTCCTCACAATTCTGGAATCTGGAAGTTCCAAGAGTAAGGCCCTGGCAGATTGGTGTCTGGTGAGGGCCCACTTACGGTTCACAGGCAACCATCATGTCACTGTATCCTCATTTGGCAGAAGAAAGAAAGCTCTCTGAAGTTCTTTTATAAGGCCACTAATCCCAATCATTAGGCCTTAACCCTCATGACTTAATCACTTCCCACTTTCTAATACCATCTCCATGAGGTTAGGATTTCAACCTGTGGATTTCAGTGGGACATGAACATTCAGGCCATGACAGAGATGTTAAAGGAACATGAAAAAAAAAAAAAAAGGCATTTTAGACATTTGACGAAGTTTGGGGCTTACTCTGAGTGAGATAGGAAACCACTTGAGAATTTTAAGCAGAAAAGTTACATGATGTGATTTATATTAAAAAGAAAAATCATGGGGCACCTGGGTGGCTCAGTCGGTTAAGCGTCTGACTTTCGGCTCAGGTCATGATCTCACGGTTTGTGGGTTCGAGCCCCAAATCGGCCTCTGTGCTGATGGCTCAGAGCCTGGAGCCTGTTTCAGATTCTGTGTCTCCCTCTCTGTCTCTGCCCCTCCCCCACTCATGCTCTGTCTCCCTCTGTCTCAAAAATAAACATTAATTTTTTTTTTTAAATAATAAAAAATAAAAAGAAAAATCACCCTGGCTGCTTAGTATGGATTAGGATGTGAAGGACGAGGTTGAAGCAGAGAGACCTGATAAGGAGTGAGGAACATTGTTGAGAAGGTTGATGTCTGATAAAGGTGACAGAAAATGCTGTTTTGGACCAGTGTGGGGAGCAGGAACCACATTCTCAGTGAACCTCAGAAAAAGATCTGACAGGGTATGATGATTGATTTGACTTGAGACATGAGAGAAAGTCAACATTCAAGGCTTTTGCATTGAGCAACTGGAAGAATAGAAGTTTTTTGTAGTGAAATAAGGAAAACTCTGAGAAAAACAGTTTGTCAGGAAGGATGAGAATCTGGCTTTGGAGATAGTAAGTTTTAAAATGTCTGTCAGACATCCAAGGCTTTGCCACCAATTCACTGCACCATCATAGACAAGGTAGGAAACCAGGAAAATCTGTTCTAGCATGGACCACATGGGAGGAATCCAGCTCCAGGGCAAAAAGAACCATGTGTGGTTTTTCAGGACTGACCACGGACAAAGACTTTCTGTGGAAAGACTCATGGGGGAAACTGCCATCCCACACCAGGCCAGGTACACAGATGTTGTCCTGCCATCTCTGGGGAGGTGCAGTCAATGAATCAGACACTTTGGTTGGTCATGCACTTCACAGGAGAATATTCTTTTTCTTTTTTCTTTCCTTAAGTTCATTTCTTTATTTTGAGAGAGTGAGAGCATGAGTGCGTGTGCACAAGAAGGGGAAGGACAGAAAGAAAGGGGAAGAGAGAACCAAAGGAAAACTCTGTGTTGTCAACACAGAGCCCAATGTAAGATTCAATCTCACGAACCAAGAGATCACGACCTGAGCTGAAATCAAGCATCGGAGGCTTAACCTACTGAGCCCCGCAGGCACCCTGCACAGAGGAATATTCTTCGATCAAGTGACTTCACTCAACTTTTTATTCAAGACATTCTTTCATCCCCTCCTCTGGCATCTTTGCCAAGACCTCCTTATGGGGAAAGGGAGAGGAAAACCTTGATTCTAACTTCTACCCCATTAAACGTCTGTAAAACTGGAGAAGCCTTTAGTTTGGGGCTGTCTCCGCAGTCATATAACCCCCATGTCTGTGGGAATACACCTGATTGTCAACCAGTGCACTGTTCCACTTGGGGAAAAATGGGGGTATCCGACTCTTTTTTCAGGTTTAGCCTCTCGTTAACACTACAGTGTGAAGTGATTAAATGCTTGACTGTGACTTGCCTTTTTGCTTGCTTTTAATCAGCTATTCTGACACCTGGGAGCTCTGCTCTCTCCAGCTCAGCCAAGCACCTAACAAATGTTACTGGCGAGGCTCAGCCATGTTTATCCATTCTAAAAGAAGCTCCAGAGTTTCCATACACAGCATTGCTATGCGTGCTAACCTTGGAGGGTGAGGAAGGAAGCAGGGTGATGATGAAGCATATCTCAAAATTGTACTGATATAGAGAAGACAGTGTTTTCAACTTAGACACTTACACTTTATGTTACAAATCAGTACAAATTATAAATTATTCTCAAGATGCTTCCTCATACTTTTAAGAGCCCTTCAACTCTACTTCTGCACTGTGCACCAGCTGTGCCAATGAATCGTACATCAATTTAGCAAATATTCATTAGACACCCGTCAAATGCCAGGGATGCTGTGGTTAGTAAGAGGCAAACTTCCTGTGAGGGGGGTAGACTGTCCTGATGAGGCAGACATTAAACAAATAATTACAAAAATCAATATGTAATTTTAAAAGAGTATGGAGTGTGAGGAAAGAATGTTACAGAAAAGATGAAACGTAGGTTTATGGTGAGGGGTAGGCAGCCCACGTGAGGAAGTGACATATTTTAATCTGAGACCTAGAGAGACAGTGGCTGGGGTGAGCGAGGTAAAAGTGTTGAGAGCTGTTTCAGTCTTGGGCACACAGAACTGGGGCAAGATGTGGTTCAGTGAGAGATACACTATAAAAAATTAATTTGAAAAGACTTGAAAAAGCTGAAGCAGTGTATGTGTCCGTTATTATTATTGATTGTGACAATAATGACGTCTAAATGTGAGGAAAATTTATCTGTGGCTGAAAGTGTAAGTGGCAGAGAGGCTCAGAATGCAACCACAGTACTATAACAAGTCATTCAGCGGTCTATCCCAGAACACACTGGTTCACTGCAAGGAGCCAGATAAAGAATAGCAAAGACGCCAAGATCTGGGAAAAGCAGGTAAGGCTGGTGGAAGATGCTGATGCCAGAGAGAAGCCCATTGTGGTGACCAAAGCTGCTATGCAGAGTGACAGATACCTGGGTGCCATCCACAGAGCTGAGTATGGTTGCAGAAGGCCTGGGACTAGAAATCCATAAAGCAATCAGGTGGCTTCAGAACTGTTTATCAACTTGTGACAGGGGTGCAGATCCACTAATCGCACATGCCTTCTGCTCACATCTTGGGGTCACCCATTCAGACTTCTGGGAGTTGATTTTCAACACTGTGATTCCATCCTTGACCTTAAGAATTGGCATTTCTTGATACTGCTCACTACTTTCCACTCCAGTCTTTAAGGGACCGGTTCTGGATGGATCTTCCTTCCTTCCTTCTGGATGTATTGCTTCCTTCCACTCTCCTACTTGTAAGGCACCATTTTGTCACAATCAACTTCTTTCTGTTCCCAAATACACTGCATTTTGTCTGAAGCCGAGAACATTGCACATGTCTCTGCCAATAACAGTCTCCTCCCCCCCTTTTTTTTTTTTGCATCTGAACTTCTACTTGACTTTCATATGTCAACTTCCAAACTTCCTTTAGGAAGCCGTTTCTGATCCCAAGTCTGGATGAAATACAACTTTTTTTAAGTTTATTTATTTATTTTGAGAGAAAGAGAATGAGAGAGAGAGAGAGAGGCCGCATGAGCAGAAGAGGGACAGAGAGAGTGGAAGAGAGAGAATTGATTTGATCATAGCTTTGATCTCATGAACTGCGAGATCGTGACCCGAGCTGAAATCAAGAGTGGAAAGGTTAACCAACAGAGCCAGCCAGGTACCCCGAAATACACCAGTTTTGTATGCCCATAGGAGTGTATGTGAGAGGCCTGAGAAAATTGAAACTTAAAAGCTTAAGTTACGGGAAACTGAAACCTAACCAAGCTTAACCAGTTTGTTCCTCTTCTGTACAATTGCTTGGCATGCCCATGTGTTCCTGATCAATCATTATTGCCTGGCACATCCGTATATTCTTGATCAACCATTGTTATTTGGCACATCTGTGTACTCCTGATCAATCGTTGTTGCTTGGCACATCCGTGTATTCCTGATCAATCATTGTGATACCCGTACCCCCAGTTGTGGTCTGACCTAAAGGCAGGAACCAATTGAATACTGTTAAGTGTCCAACTTTAAACACCAACCAATCGCAGCTCTGTAACTGTGGAAAATTCCTGATTTCCCCATGACTTGTTTGTACGTGTCTATAAAAGGGGTGTAAAAACCTCTCTCAGGGCCTCTTGGCGTCACCGGCAATGGGGGCGCAGAGGTCCAGGTTCAAACCTGCAATAAATGACCCTTGCTGCTTAGCTTTGACTCTGGACTCTGGTGGTTTGTTTTGGGGGGTCTCTTAGACTCTGGGCGTTTCATATGCAACCTATATAAATTGTAATTACATTGATTAAGAATAGTATTTTAGACAAGTACTGAACAGTTGGGTGCTTTCAAAACACGTTTGCAAATCCTTTGACACTCTCATTAAGAGGTAGATTCGATATTCTCTTCCTTGACCATTGAGGGCTGACTACAACGACTCACTTTTAGCCAGTGGAATATGTCATACGTAACACTACATGAGCACTAGCTTTGCTTAAGAAAAGGTGATGTACCCCATGGTAGGCAGAATTCTGAAGTGGTCCCCCAAGTTTGCCCTAACCCAGAGGACATCAGATCCACCCTTGACTATGTTATGTTATGTGGGAAAAGAAATTTTTCAGATGTAATTAAGGGTACTTTATCATTTGACTTTGTGTTAATCGAAAGGGAGATTGGGTGAGCCTGAGTAATCACATGAAACAAAGTATGGACATTTATTGACTAGCAGAAAAGTATGAAAATCAAGGGGTTTGAAGTGATGGAAATTTGAAGGGAAGGGACTTTATTTTAGCTGCTGTGTTGTAACGGTCTGTCAGAAGGCCTGTGAGAGACCTAGGGCAAGGAATAGTAGGTGGCCTCCAGGAATGACTGTAGTCCCCATCAACAACCAGAAATTGGGGTTCACAGTCCTATAGCCACAAAAGACTGAATTCTGCCAACAAAATGAACTTGAAAGCACATTCTTTCTCAGTATCTCAAATGAGAATATAGTTGACCAGTAAGTTAAATTTGAGATCCAGAGTAGAGACCCACCTGAGGCTGCCCAGACAGTGAGATGTTAATATCAGAATAGTGATATATTAAAATATACAGTGGATATACATTTTACAGAATAGGGAGATCGTAAATGAGCATCGTTCTCAGCCAATAAACTTGGAGTAATTTGTTACATATCAATAGGAAACCAATCCTTCTTGAGTCTCCATTAAAAAAATCTGAATATCCTGAGACCACCATGCTGTGAGGAATCTCAGAACACTTGAAGAGGCCACATGTAGGTGGTCTAGCTGACAGTCTCAGCTGAGGTCCCGGATGACAGCCAGAATCAATTGTCAGACATGTGAGTGAAGACATCTAATGCTTCCAATCTCTGACACGGTGTCACATTGAGTCATTTAATCTTCCCAGCAGAGGATCAGGATGTTGTGGATCAGAATCAAGCCAACCCTGCTGTTTTTTCTCTATGATTTCCAGACCCACACAAGCCATGAGCAAAATATCATGGTCATTTTTAACTGCCAGATTTTGACATAATTTGGTATGCAGCATTAGAGGCTAAATTCTGCCTGCAAATGCATATTAAGTAACTTACAGCCTCTTCCATAAAGGATACGGAACTTCATTGAATTCAAATTGCCAAGAGTGCACAGATAGGCAAGGTATGCAGCCTTGCCATGGGCTGTTTTGGTGTAAGCCCTACGGTTGTATTCCTGCAGCTCTGCATCCATGAGGCTGGGGAGTGAAATGAGACACTTCGCTGGGATATCCCCAGAAGATTTTCAAAAGCCCCTACCCCATACTGTTCTCTCTGAAAAAGCTGATCGCCTATGTGTTCTCTCAATACATGTTGCTCACACAGACCTACAAGTCCCATAAGGAGGAACTTTGATCATATATGGCTCACTTGAAGCCAGGGCATCTGGAAACTGTATGTTGTTTTAGTTTCTCTGTCTCTATATTATAGGAAGAGAAAGTACCAGTAAGAGTAGATGTTGAGTGAACTACCATATCCATAATGTCTGCCATAATATTTCCATTTATCCATTTCTTCATTCAAACTAAGTGCTAGAGGGAAGAGAAAAGGGTTGTGTTCATTTCTGTCTGTTCAATATCTAGTGGAGTGGCTGACACAGAGGTGGTGCTTGATGAATACAAATAAATAAATAGCGGGATTTTTCTTCCTCTTGAACAATAGTTCCCTGCCTGGTTTGGTGAAGCTCACTGAAACCACTTTGACTATGCCATGCTAACTAAAGCTGTTTGTGCACGGCACAATCCACTTTTGTTTTGCCTTTGTTTCCCCTGATGCTTACATGGCAGGCTCTTTTTGTCATTCATTTCTCAGCTGACATAGAATGTCCACAGACTACTGGCTCTAAATTGCTACCTACCTAATATCATGTCTTGTTTCTCTCTTTTATTGTCTCTTTGGTACCTATTAACGTGAGATATTTTCTGATTGGTTGTTTGGTTGACTTTAATTCGTGCTCTGATGTAAACAACATGAGAACAACTGCTGTGTCTATGGTTGAAATATACATGTCTATGTATGTCAGTGTCTGACATCCAGAATGGACATATTTCAGTTCTCCAACCTCCAATTCAATTATCTTCCATCAGCTCTGCCTTCTGGAGTTGAGTGACCTTTTAATTAAACTCTTCTGGATTGACTTTCCTGCCTTACTTCTGTGTGTTTTATGTTATTTCCCTTCTGGAACAAAAATATGTTTGGATCATTATAAAAGAACTGAAATCATTCGGGGCCATCTCTGAAAACTGCCTTCCCACTGCCCACCCACCCAGCTATAATCTCCATTTGCCTTTGTCCATAGCATTTTGCAAAGAGGAAGGAAAGTGTTAGCAACAAATGAAGTAAACACAGGAAGGCAAAGCAGAAATGAGGATATGAAAATCCAGACAGAAAATGGGAAAAGATGCCTCATGGCTAAAGAGAAATGAAGTTATTAAAACCTAAAGACAAATTCAGAAACAAAATGAAAGCCAATGCAACTTGGAAGCAGGGGCACAGGGTGCCAGATTAGAGATCCAGAAACCCTCCTGGCAAAACTCAGGGACAGTGAAATGGACCAGTCAAACTTGGTGGATGGATCTCTACTACAGGACTGTCTGAATCATTTGAGTCTTAGGTTTGCTGATGGTGAAAACAGATGTCTGCATGCTAGTAATCTGCTATATACCCTCTCTTCCTAGAGGACCAGGACAATGACATGGCCCCAGCTACAGGGAGAAAGGAAAAGAGTGGAGAAGCCAATGACCATTCAGTGTTTTAAAACAGGTACAAGATAAAGGAATTGGAGAGAATCTTCTAGTAGTTCTCTTAGACATAGCATTATGACCTTGACTGTTGAGAGAGGAGAAAAGAGTGTTTTAAAATATTTAATTCCTCAATATCTAAATTAAATATTTCACAGATGATTTTGGAAAGAACTCTATGCAATACCTATTTTAACATTTAAAGATTCAATTTTGCCTGTAAAAAATTTAATTAATTAATATGTACACACACACACACACACACAAAGCATCAGGGCACCTGGGTGCTTCAGTCAGTTAAGTGTCTGACTTTTGGCTTTGGCACAGGTCATGATCTCACAGTTCATGAGTTTGATCCCCATGTCAGGCTCTATGATGCAGAGCCTGCTTGGGATTCTCTCTCTCTCTGTCTCTCTGTCCCTCATCTCTCAAAATAAATAAATAAATAAACAAACAAACAAATAAATAAATAAATAAAAATAAAAAACTTCACTTTGTAGATACTACCTCAACCTAAAATGTAATTCTAAATATAAAATTATAAAGTAAAATGTATTCTTCTTTTCATAGCTTCTGTACAGAGACACTAGTAAGTTGAAATACATTCTTTAAAAAATAAATTTCTGAGCAAAGAAATAGACTTTGAAAAAATTGTACAATCCTGCACATAGGAGCAGCATGCATCAATTAATATTCAATTTTGTTTAACCATAATGTTATAGCATATGTGGTTGTTTAATATTATACAACTATAAAAGAAAATATTTGTTGTTTCATTAAAAATGGATGTACTTACATTTCCAACATTGTTCAATACAATGCAAAGCAATTGTTCCAAGCAATCTGGTTTTGTGCTTGACTAAAGAACAATTGCAATTAAGTGACTATATTTAAATTTTACTTCTTAGAGTGCTTCAAATATTCACCTTTATAAAAATGTATCTATAGAACAGATAGCAACAATATCTACTTACAACCACTGTTGTGAGGATTAAATGACTTTATATATGTGAAGGGCTTTGAAGATGCTTAATGCCTAACATCCATGAATACTATTTTTAATTATTTTTTTTATTTTTTGTATATATGTATGTATGTATTTATTTCTTTATTTTGAGAGAGAGAGGGGAGAGGCAGAGAGAGAATTTCCATTAGGCTCTGAGCTGTCAGTGCAGAGCCTGACATGGGGCTTGATCCCAGAAACCAGGAGACCATGACCTGAGCTTAGACCAAGAATCAGCTGCTTAACCAATTGAACCGTCCAGGTGCTTCAATACCAGCTATTACTATCACTGTCATTGCTATTATTTATATTAATGTTATTACTAATAGTATAATAATGGACTAGTTTATAAGAGATAGTAGATAAATTTGGGTGACCACTCCCTACCAAAGCTTAGGATACTACTTAGTATAGTATCAGAAGGTATGTGTCTTTTCTGTTGCTGTTATCCTTTGTTACTATTCAGCACTCAGTGGAATTTGTGTAGGGAGTAGTCACCCAAGCCTATGTGTCTACTGAAAAATAAGGCACCAACCACACTCCATTATGTGGTCACAAGTAAATTTGAGCAAATTTGCTGCAGTTCGTTTATCAGAGTCCTGAAAATTCTAGAGATCAAATGCGTAAAATTGGGCAAAAGTTTGTTTCTTTTAGGAAATAGGAAATGATCACTAACTAAAGTCTGAGTTCAGAAATAGAAACAAAGTTGAAATGACATGTATTGGAACAAATAGATCCGGAGTGAAGCATTTGGCTTCATAAATTGGCAGTAGGCTAATAATTAATATTTGGGATTGTGTCTTATCATAATCTGAGCCATCCTTTTAGAAATAATTCTTCAACTGATATGAATTCTTCAACTGAAATTGAAGAATACACTAGAATAGTGAACCTAATTGGAGAATATGGCAAAGTGTATCCTGAATCATGAAGAGCTGAGCTTCTGATAACACTAGGAATAGAAAGAGTTTGATCTCAGAATAGGAAGACGATAATGGAATCAGGGAGCTGGAGTGGCATCCGTTGTATAGGGGTTTGGATGTTTCATTCAGAGACACAATAAATAAAACCTTTTCCCCATCTTCTCCATCCATCAAAATCTTTATGCAGCGTAAATATCAAATCCAGTAGTGATCATTCCTTTGTTTAGTAAAAAACTCTAAGGCATCTCCCACTCTGTATAACTGACTTATTAGTGGAGTTAATCACAGTATTTTTCTGTTAATAGCTATGAGTGAATGCTGACTCATTGAATGAGACAATGAAGTGATGTATCAAATGAGCACAATTAGTTTTCTCACACATACCATTAAATTATTTAATACTTTATTTACGTTAGCCTTAATATTTTATTTATTTTTTATTTAACATTAATTAATATTTATTAATGCTCCATTTAATACTTCCACCTTATACTCATAGATACTTAAACAAAGACATGATGGATCATTGCAGGACATGATACAAGTCAACCAAAGGCCTCAGAAACCTTGAAAATTTTTCTGTCATCTCTAATAAGATCAGCAATCTTTTCACAACGTTCATATAAACTTTGTTGTAAATAGGCTAGACCTTACTATGATTTGAGAATGCAATGAGATGGAAACCAAGATTCATAGAATGAGACCAATTAAAGTCTACATTCTGCTGATTAAAATGGTAGTAGCCATTGTCTCTAGTCTCTCTGCCTGAAGGTAGACAATTCAGCCAGTTAGAAAACTAAGGAACACACCTCATGTAAGATGAACTTACTCTAAGTGATCATACTCTTAAATCAAATGTAACTGTGTAATTGTCCCAACTTTAAGTATACTGAGAAAGACATTACTTTTAAGAGTTAGCGTTACATACAATAATAAATACCACGGCAATGTAAATCTAATTTCTGTAATAATAAAATATTCACTGAGTATCAGTGGGTAGTGGGTAGTAAGCTCCTCAATCTCTCTATAGACACATGAAGTTACACATAAAAAATCACCTTCCAGTAGATTATAAAATACTCCATAAATACCTTTCATTTTGTAGATGTGCTTGCATGCTATTGTTAGATGGGGACACTAGCCTCTACCATATATTATTTAAAATAATACTTGCAGCATATCATGCGGTTTGTTCCCTGTAATAAAAGAAAAGCATTAAATGGTGGTGTGAAGTTGGCTTCAGGTATAGCATGGGCTCTCTGAAGAGTCGTCTACAATACAAAGTTTAATAGACTAAGCGTACTTCTTTCAAAACAGCCAGCTAAATGTGTGACCTGAAATTCAGATTCAGCCTTGCAAGAAACCTCATGCTTAAGTCATAGAACCTTAAATCCCAGGACACAGTTGTTGGCCCAGGAATGAGCTCAAGATTGGAAAGATATTTTACCTGGGACTTTTTAACTAGACTTAACAAAAAAACCAGTGATTCACTTCCGGTGGCTATGCTCTGAAAATTACATTTCCTGAGTATTGATTTCCATGTGTCTTCCATGTAGAGGAAGTTAATGTCAAATAGAGGAAAATAAAGCTGGCACAGAAAACTTTTCAAAAGTAACTAATGGAAAAATGTCCGCCCACATTCAGGTCCTCGGTTTTAGTTTGCCACGTTATCCAGGCACAGGCCTGTTGTTGTTTTACTTATTTCTGATAAACCATGATTCCTCCAATAAACATTCTGTTTGTCCAGCTTGTATAAGCTAGATTCATTCCTTTTCAAGCCATAGATTCTTCTCTGTTTAATTAATTAAAAAGATATTTTTATATTCAATAATATTTAATAAGTACCAGTTACATATTGGGGATTCAGTTAGATATTGGGGATTCAGACTCGAAAAAAAATACTTTAGATAGCTTCATAGAATGTACATTCCAGGGAAGAATAGGATGTTAAATAATGAGTTAATTATTACATCACAATTTTTATGGGTGCTGTGAAAGAGAAAAAAACACTGGTTTCTAAGAATGCCTCCCTTCTGGGGAGGCAGGGAGGTTTCCTTGAGCTAGTGATGCTTAAGCAGAGTTTGATTTTATTCAATGGAACAGTGAAACTCTTTAGGCCAATTGGTTTACTATATTTCAGAATACTGACTGTGAAGAGGTTAAGAGGAAGTGTCTACTCTTCACTATCACTTACTCTGAAATTGTGAAGTCACCTCTAGCTTCGTGAGATACATTTCTCAGCCTGGAAAGTAAGGAAAATCCAATCTTCCATCTGCTGATAAAATCTGATTACAGTTTCCAGTGTGCTTTTGAAATCAATAGAGATATTTAGAGTAAAATAATTAATCACTTTTATGAGATTATGAGTCACTTTAGAGAAAGAACGGGTGTTTTCTTCATAATATCCCCAAAGTGATGCACATGGCTTAACATGTTTGAGGAGAGGCCACATTCAAGGTTGTAGAGGATTGGATGAGAGTCTTCAATTAAATAAGCATATGTTAGGTTCATTGTTCCAGTTTAAAGTTTTCTCCTAAGACACACAAGTAAGAACTTTACATAGGGTCCAATAATTTCTTCTCACATATTCTGTTATTTACAAAGATGAGGTAAAAATAATTTGACAATGATTGTTCAAAGTCATTGTTATTACTTGCATTCCAGGATCCCAGGCCACCACCGACTGAACCTGTATAATACCTTTCGAGTTCTAGTAGTCTTGTTTAATTTCATCTCTTTTTTTTCCTTCCCTCCCTCCCTCATTCCTTCTTTCCTTTGTTTTATTTTTCTCTGCCCTCCTTCATACTCTTCTTTCCTTTCACTTTTCTTTCTTCTTTCAACAAATATTTACTGAATGCCTACGTTTTGCAAGAACAAAATTTTAATGACATTATAAATAATGACCAGAGAATTAGGGATTTGCAGCCCACTGGAGGAGATAGATATTAATAAATTAATTGCAAATCTAAACATTCAAGTATATATGTATTTAAAATGCAGGAACGTGGTTTTATGGAACAAATGTCTGTGTCTCCCTAAAATTCATATGTTGAAGTTCTGGCATCCAGTGTAACAGTAATTGAAGGTGGAGGTCTTTGAGAGGTAGTTAAGTTTAGAAGAAGTGAAGGTGGGGCCTCTATGATGGCATTAGTGTAGTTACACCAAAAAAGAGAGACCAGAGCTCACTCTATATTAACAATGAGAGGACAGTGAGAAGTCAACCATATGTAAACCAGGAAGAAGGCTCTCGCCAGGAGCCAAACACTCCGGTCCTTGTTCTTGAACTTTCTAGACTTCAACACAATGATAAATAAATATCTGTTGCTTAAGCAACCCAGTATGTGGTATGTTGTTACAGCACTTCAAGATGACTAATTCACATGGTATTAAATATACATGTTTATAACTAGACTATTCTCTAGTTTCGAAGTTCTTACTTTATGGTCGCAGAAAATATAGTCCTTGTAATTCACAAATCTGGTCCCTCCTGACTCTGCCAGTTCATAAATGGTTTGTTTGTCTTTTTTTCCTTCTCATTTCTCTCTTTTGCCAGAAAAAAATCCTGTATCATTCTGCTGCATTTGGAAATATGCCTGTACCACTATTCATGGGAAATGATCCTTGCTAGAACCTGTAAAGTGTGCAACCTTTGTCTTCTTCGTTCCCATGCTGAAATGTCCATAGCCTTGGGGAGTGGAAGAAAAAAAAAGAAAAAAAAAAAAAAAAGAAAGAAAGGTCAGAGAGGGAGAGAGCCAAAGCATAAGAGACTCTTAAAAACTGAGAACAAACTGAGGGTAGATGGGGGGTGGGAGGGAGGGGAGGGTGGGTGATGGGTATTAAAGAGGGCACCTTTGGAACGAACAATGGGGGTTGTATGGAAACCAATTTGGCAGTAAATTTCATATTAAAAAAAAAATGTCCCTAGCCTTATCTTCTGTTCTGGTCCATGGGATACCTTTGCAACTGCTCTTAAAATTTCAGACAACCTCTTTACCTCCCTTACCAGAGGGAACCTAAAATATTTATTTGCATTGACCTGGAACACTATACATTTGAGAGGTCAAAGTAGAAAGAGAATAACAAACCATTTCACTTCCTCAGTTCTTAGATCTGCCCTGAGCCATTTCTCCTTTACTCAGATCAACACATATAAGGAATTCCATGGTATTGCCTTACCCAAAAGTTGCAAAGAAAAATGTGATTAATGTGTTTATCCTGCTCTTTGATTTCTAAATCTTAGGGCTATTCTTTCATCATTACTGTATTCCTCATCATTCAAGCTTTGGCCCTGGAGACAGTCAATGTATATGCCTTCATCAGTGATCCACACAAATGAATTCACAATTCCACTATCCCCAACCCACTCTAAGATATATTTAGAGTACAAAACTGCTGTTATATCAATTCTCATTCTTTCCAATACTATTGATTCTCTTCTTAGGAGATAAATTTTTTATTCGTGTATTTAATGCTTATTACCAAAATGCCAACCTTTGAAATACAGTCCTTTTGTTGTTCACAAACGTGTGGCATTTTTTCAATTCAATATCATGTGACTGTCAAGATGTGTCTTTTACGATGACTGTCAACAGATTAATTTGCAACTAAAAGAAATAATATGGACAGAGAAAGACAAAAAAAAACATATAATTTCACTTACATATGGAATCTAAAAAATTAAAACTAACCAAGAAAAGAGACAGAAACACATCCATAAATACAGAGAACAAACTGGTGGTTGCCGGAAGAAAAGAGAGTGGAAGGATGGGCAAAGTGGATGAAGAAGAGTGGGAGATACAGGGTTCCAATTATAGAATGAATAAATCAGGGGGATAAAAGGTACAGCACAGAGAATATGTCAATGGTATTGTAATAGAATTATGTGGTGACAGATGGTAATCATACTTGTGGTGAGCATGACATATAGAGTTGTCCAATCACTGAGTTGTATACCTGAAATTAATTTAACATGTGTATTAGCTGTATTTCAATTAAAAAAAAACTAAACTGGGGCGCCTGGGTGGCGCAGTCGGTTAAGCGTCCGACTTCAGCCAGGTCACGATCTCGCGGTCCGGGAGTTCGAGCCCCGCATAGGCTCTGGGCTGATGGCTCAGAGCCTGGAGCCTGTTTCCGATTCTGTGTCTCCCTCTCTCTCTGCCCCTCCCCTGTTCATGCTCTGTCTCTCTCTGTCCCAAAAATAAATAAACGTTGAAAAAAAATTTTAATAAAAAAATAATAAAATAAAATAAAAATAAACTAATTAAAAGCAAAAAAAAATTCTTTTTTTAAGTTATACACACTTTAACAATGTGGACACAGCATAGAGAAAGGTTTCTGCCTTTGGAAAGAAGAGGTTTGGGTGAAATTGTAAGACAAGGGACAAAGTAAGCTTCAGGATATATCTGTAATAATCCTTTCTGATGATGCTGTAAAAAGGTGGCTAGAGTGAGCTGATCAATTGCATACATAAAGGACAGTAAATGAGTTCTCTGCTTCTCTACATGAATAGCATTTGTGCTTAAACTTGAAACAAGGAGCAGAAATTACCTATAACAACCAGAGAGGTAGGGTTTGGGGAAGGTAAGATATTTAGAAAATATCAGATCAAGGCATGATAAAAAAGGAAAGATTTTTATATTCAAGAAACCAGGAAAGAGTATGGTCAGAACACAGAAAATAAGGGGTCAAGTACTACAGATGATACACCGAGATGGTACCAGGCTTGAACTTGGGGAAAATGCTAAATGATTTAGATTTAATCCTAAAGACAACGGTAATCCAGGGAATACTTTTCAATAGGTTCAAATGACATAATTTCTATTATAAAATCATGTGACCACCACAATGATGAAGCTGTACTCCTAGAACCACAGTAAGATGGGCCGTTTTCTTCATGTAAATGTGCCCTTTAGATGACATGCTTTAATTTCATGCTCTGACCCACCTTCAAACCAATTATTTCTTTTTGATTTTTTTTTCAATTTTTAACATTTATTCAGTTTTGAGAGACAGAGCATGAGCAGGAGAGGGGCAGAGATAGAGGGAGACACAGAATCTGGAGCAGGCTCCAGGCTCTGAGCCATCAGCGCAGGGTCCGACCGCGGGGCTTGAACTCACGAACTGTGAGATCACGACCTGAGTCGAAGTCGGCAGCTTAACCAACTGAGCCACCCAGACATCCCCAGTTACTTCCTTATAATGTTAGTGAAGAGACAAATCTTTATAGATTTGTGTAACATCTGGAATAGTCCCTATATCAGCTGGTCACTTTTAATTAACAATATTTGAGGCACGATATTTGAGACAACATTCCATTACGCAGGTGTGATAAAAAGATAAAGATTTCCTTTGTACACTCTGTATATGGGTACTCCTTTCTGAGGTCCAATCCTTGTATAATGCCTACCTTGGCTATTTCCACTTGTAGTTTTATTCCCCCTTGCTGCATCTGCTAAACCAGAGCAAGCTCATTAAATTGTGCATGTGTATGTGTGTGTTTGTGCACATATAGGTGTTTTCTTTAGAAAGACTTACGGAAGCATAGAAGGTAAAAAAAAAAAAAAAAAACAAAAACAAAACTTGGAATGATATCATAGATAGGAGCAAAGGATGAAATACTGTTATGTCACCTTTTCTGATTGGTACTATAGAAAAAATTGCAAATCTGGATAATCCTAAAAGAGGTAGAGAACTGATACGGTACCTCATGAATAGGAAAATATAGTTTCTAAAGCACAGGCATGTAGGCATATTTTATTTTTTCATGAGAGGAATTTTAGAGAAATTCTACTCTGTCTAGATGAATTAATTTTTATGATCATAAAACATCCTAACGTATTTAAAGGGATTACTGCCCATTGGCATTAATAAATTATAAACTAAAATTAAGTGTCCATTGGGGAGACATTTAGAACTTGGATGCTAAACTTTAACTTATGGTATGGAAAAAGTCAAATGATACATTAATTAAATTAATATCTGGGCCTGCACTAGGAGGAAGGAACAGAGGAGAAATTAAAGATATTAACATAAATGTTAGAGCTGAAGCTCAGCATGAAAGGTGTGATTTTTGCCAAATTAAAAAGAATTAGCTGTTAAGGCAGAGATAATAGTATAACAAAATGGATGATCAAAGTCTAACTTTAAGGGCTAACTTTCTTTAATTTAGTTTTATATCTGCAATATAATATAAACTTTAAACAATTCAAAAAAAATAATATTTAAAGAAATAATTATATCCTCAAATATGGAGCTTTAGATCTTGCATGATTTTAAGAGCATGATATGGAAGTGTTTATTTTAATCCTTTGGTAAATCACATGTAGGGTTAAGTAAAATTAAATTTTATTATTGATATAAACTTCTGTGAATTTTTTCCAGTTTATGAAAAGATAGGTTTAACATATACCTGCTGTCATTTTAGAGATTCAAAATTGTATACTGAGCTTGTCTTCCCCCAACATGGATATACTTTAGATAACCATAAACCATATTAACATTTATTTTTTAGTGTAAAGCAAGCATGTGAAATTCACTTTTGATAGTGATGTGAAATTAACATGTAATTCAGCGGAATGAATTCCCAAAGAAAAACATGGACAATCTTACAATGTGGGAATGAATTCCCAAAGAAAAACATGGACAATCTTACAATGTGCTCAGAGATGGCTTTTTATTAAATTTTTTTTTCAACGTTTATTTATTTTGGGGACAGAGAGAGACAGAGCATGAACGGGGGAGGGGCAGAGAGAGAGGGAGACACAGAATCGGAAACAGGCTCCAGGCTCTGAGCCATCAGCCCAGAGCCCGACGCGGGGCTCGAACTCCCGGACCGCGAGATCGTGACCTGGCTGAAGTCGGACGCTTAACCGACTGCGCCACCCAGTCGCCCCAGAGATGGCTTTTTAAAAAGGAGTAAAGAAGTCTCTCCCCAACAATTTCTCCACTTCAGATCAATATGGCAAATGTTTTAGAAGTTGACTGGTATCATTTAAAAACCTGGTTAATTCTCAAAATAAAGAGTATTACTAGATAAGATATACACTAATGAACTAATTATAACCATAATTCACATTAATTTTCTTCATTTAAAATATTGTTAATTCTTGGGGTGCCTGGGTGGCTCAGTTGGTTGAGCATCTAACTTCAGCTCAGGTAATGATCTCATGGTTTGTGGGTTTTGAGCCCCGCATTGGGCTCTGTGCTGACAGTTCAGTCTGGAGGCTGCTTTGGGTTCTGTGTCTCTCTCCTCTGTCCCTCCCCTGCTCGCAATCTCTCTATAAAAAATAGATGAATAAACATCAAAAGTAAGTTTTACATATTGTTAATAGTTTAGACAAGCTAAGAGGATACCATTTCAAAACACAAAATAACAACAACAACAAAAGAAACAAAGGGTTCTGAATATTTGAATGTGGGCATCAGAACTCATTCTTTACATTACATGATTGCAAAATATCTTTCTAAGAATTCTTACAGTCTGTTTACAGTATATCTGCATAATTTTTAATATGAAAACATCTGCTACTTTATTCAATTAACTTAAACAATTATCTTATTTATTTTACTATTATTTTAATATTAGTGTGTCTAATATAAGCTGGCTGAAGAATATGGAACGATAGAATTTGCTTTCAAATAGACTTTACCTCAACAAACATTTTAATTATATTCAATTTTATTAGAGTAGCAAATAAAACATGCAAGAATAAATAAACAACAATAAATCTGGTCTAAATTTAATAGTATTTATATTCATGTCAACAATAACATCCCACAATGTGAAATGTTCTGAGATGAGAATGTTGATAGATTATATTTGGAAAACTGTAAACAAATTATTTTTGCCTCTCTGTGTGTGTATAACTATTATTTAAAATACCATTATTATTTTATAATATTTTATGCATTTATATAGGCTGTATTCATGGAGATTCTTGAGTTCTGAAAATAAAAATATTTGTAAAGTTATGTCAAATATTTACTGTGTTTTTATAAACACATGGGGAATTTAAATGGCTTTGAAAGTATTCAAAACTTTGACTTTTAAGTCAAATATGAAAATAGATTTCTCCTCAGCTCCACATCTAGTATACATATACACATGCTGTAAAATACTGTTTTTTTCTTGTCATATAGATTAAATTTTAGTACATTTTAGAAACAAAAAAATAGGAAATTTTTAAAATATTTCTACATTATACTATTCTTCAATATAAAATATATTAGATGAAAGTAGAATCATTGTGTTAAATATGGGCATTTTGTCCTAATATTGCATATTTGAGCCTGGGTGTCTCAGTCAGTTTAGCATCCAACTTTTGATTTCAGCTCAGGTCATGATCTCAAGGTTCATGAGTTCAAGCCCCACATCAGGCTCCATGCTGTCCAGAGCCTGTTTGGGATTCTCTCTTTCCCTCCCTCTCTCTCTGTCTCTCCCCTATTCACTTGCTCTCTCTCTCTCTCTGTCTTTCAAAATAAATAAATTTAAAAAATAAACTTCCATCTTGGGGAAGATAGGAGGTGCAGAGAAATGATTTGGAGGAGAAAAGGATCACAGGTGCTGCAGAGGGGAAGGGTTCCTGATCATGGAGAGAGGAGAGAGAAAGAGACAGAGAGAAGCGCAGGGCATCACACAGGCAAACCTTTCCCCAAAGCCATTGACTGGGAAAGCAGAAGGGACTGATTGTCATGAGTTTTTACAATTAACAGAGCTCAAAGACTGGATTTTTAGAGTTCCATGTTGTGGCTTGTGTAGACCCTGGAGGAACGTCAGTGCTCATGTGGAAAAGGAGGCAGAGGCATATGATGGCTTCTGAGGATCCCCAGAGAGGCACTGGGAGAAACAATTCCTCATTCTTAGAGCACATCTGGGAGATGTGGCATGGCCTCTTTGGGGACAAAAGAGCTGGTGGCACCACTGTGCTGCCCCATTTCTTAGAATAGGGGTAGAGACACCTGCTAAGGGTAGCTAAGCTAGATGCTGGCTTTTTGCTGTGCTTTACTCCAAACTCCAAGATACTGTACATTGGTGCAACTACCCTTTTGAGACACACCTGCACCAGCCCCAGCATGGTGACACCTTCCTCCAGAGGACCAGCGTCTATTCACACTACACCATTTCTCTGAAGATCGGAGTTTTAAAACTCAGCAGGCCTGTCTGGGATAAAGCACAGGTGCTCTGCCCTGTTGGGTGGGGAGACGGTCTGGACACAGATAGGGTGAAGGTAGGAATCTGATGGATGCCTGGGACACATGAAGGGAGGTGGTTCACTCTTCTCTGAGACCTTCTTGAACAGCAGCAGGTGCGAACTCCCCTCTCTGGGGAGGAGCAAGAAGGCTGGTGCTATTTTGCTTCCCCGCTCCTCAGCATAAAATAACTTCTATAAGTAGCACATTGCCAACAGTGGTGACCTAAACAGCTTACACAAAGCCCAATCCCCCTGCTCTCTGCAGATACTTCTTTACTATGGAAAGTGTGCCTGAGAACCAGCATAGTGGGCCCCTCCTCAGAGGGCCAGCACAAACCCTCCACACAAACCAAGTCTACTAAACCTAGAGTACTGCAAAGCTTCAGTTTAAGTGGAAGTAGCATCAGGTCTCTTTTAACAAGCAGACCAGAGCACACCTAGTTAAAACTCACCACACTGTGGCCAAGTTCCAAATACTCCCCACTGCAGGTAAGGAGAAACTCTGCAGAGGGCTTACCTGAGGGAAAGAGTAGCCAAAACACAGCCGCAAAATGCACACAGCATACACCAGAAACCCTTCCTGAAGCACCAGGCCGTCGGCAATATATGATCACTTCTTAATAAAGCCATTATTTTCAGGAGCAGGAAACACAACAGGCTTTCATAACACAGAGAAGAAGACAAATACTTGGACAAAATGCCAAGAGGAAAGAATTCATCCCAAAAGAAAGAACAAGAAAACGTCAGAGCCAGGCATCTAATTGAAAGAGATATAAGTAATTGGCCTGACCCAGAATTTAAAGCAACAATCATAAGGATACTAGCTAGGCTTTAAAAAGAAAACAAAACATAAGACACACAAAGGAGTCCCTTCACACAGAGATAAAAGACAAAAACTAGTCAGGTTGAAATTTAAAATGCCATAACCAACATGCAAAAACAAATGGGTGTAATGCTACAAGAATGGAAGAAGCAAAAGAACAATTAAGTTATATAAAAGGTAAAATTGTGGAAAATAATGAAGTTGAAAAGAAGAGGGAAGAAAAATATTGGATCATGAATGTAGACTTAGCGAACTCGGTTACTATACAAAACATAATAATATTCACATCATAGGAATCTCAAAAGAAGAAGAAAGGGAAAAAGAGGCAGAAAGTTTATTTGAACAAATTATAGCTGTAAATTTCCATAATTTGGAGAAGGAAAGAGATATCCAAATCTAGGAGCCACAGAGAACTTCCATCAAAGTCAACAAAACAGGTTAATGCATAGACATATTGTAGTAACATTTGTAAAATATAGAGACAAGGGAAAAAAATCCTAAAAGTGGAAAGAGAAGAGAAATCCCTAACTTACAAGGGAAGACAAATAAAGTTAGCACAAGATGTTTCCACAGAAGCTTGGCAAGCCAGAAGGGAGTGACATGATATATTCAATGCACTGAATGGGAAAAATATGCAGCCAAGGATACTTCATACAGCAAGGTTGTAATTTAGAATAAAAGGAGAGATAAAGATTTTCCCAAACAAAAACTAAAGGAGTTTGTGACCACTAAAACAGCCTTGCAAGAAATATTAAAGGGGATTCTTTGCATGGGAAAGAAAGACCAAGAGCAACAAAGACAAGTAAGGAACAGAGAAAATCTCTAGAAACCACGACTTAACAAGTAGTACAATGGCACTAAATTCATATCTATGAATAATCACTCTGAATGTAAATGCTCCAATCAAAAGACATAGGGTGTCAGAATGGATAAAAACAAAACAAATCAAAAAAAAAAAAAAAAACCACAAGACTCATCTATATGCTGTCTATAAGATTCTCATTTTAAACCTAAAGACTACTTTTACCATTGTTATTTATCATAGTACTGGAAGTCCTAGTATCAGCAATCAGACAACAAAAAGAAATAAAAGTTACCCCAATCAGCAAGAAACAAGTAAAACTTTCATATACACAGACAACATGATACTCTACGTAGAAAACCTGAAAGACCACCAAAAAATTTCTAGAAATGATACACAAATTCAGTAAAGTCTCAGGATACAAAATCAATGTACATGAATCTGTTGCATTTCTATACACCAATAATGAAGCATCAGAAAGAGAAATCAAGGAATTGATCCCATTTACAATTGCACCAAAACCCATAAGATACCTAGGAATAAACCTAAGCAAAAGCTGAAAGATCTGTACTCTGAAAAACATAGAATATTGATGAAAGAAATTGAAAAAGACCCAAAGAAATGGAAATGATTACATGGTCATGGATTGAAAGAATAAATATTGTTAAAATGTGTCTACTACCCAAAGCAATCTATGTATTTAATGCAATCCATATCAAAATACCACCAGCATTTTTCACAGAGTTGGAACAAACAATCCTAAAATGCATATGGAAGCACAAAAAAAAAAAAAAAAAAAAACACTAAATAGCCAAAGCAATCTTGAACATCTATATCAGTCAGAGAAAGACAAATACCATATGATTTTATTCATGTGTGGAATTTAAGAAGCAAAATAGATGAACATAGGGAAAAAAGACAGGGGGGAAATCATAAAACAGACTTAACTGTAGAAAACAAAATGAAGGTGCTGGAGAGTAGGTAGGCGAGGTGATGGGTATTAAGGAGGCACTTGTGATGCACACTGGATATTATATGTAAAGGATGAATCACTAAATTCAATTCCTGAAACTAAAATTACAGTATATGTTAACTAAGTAGGATTTAAATAAAAACATAAAGCAAAAAAAGATGACATTTCATTACCTCTGTCATAGTGTCCGTGTAAAAGGCAAATCATTATGTTTGGCTGACACTCAAAGAGAATAAACTTTACAAAGGTGTGAATATCAAGAAGCAGGAATCTTTGAGGGCTACCCTCAAAATACCCAAACACAAGGAGTGTATAAATATAATCTTGCTCCAAAACTTTTCCAAATTTCTGTGAGAAATCTTGATCCCCATGAGACATCTAGAAAACTCTCACAGTAGCAAACTTTAGCTGCATTCTTTGGCCAACTAAATGTCACATACCATATTCTTCTGCAAAGAATATGTTGATTTTTATATTAAATGGGGAAACTCATGCTCACAACCTGGAAAAGTAAAGAAAACTACAATGGTCGTTGCTTCTAAATTGATCCTATTCAATATTATAGAGTGCTACAAATCAAGAAATTCAGTTCAGTTAATTAAGTACAAATTCCATTCCTCGGCTGCATTTGTCTTGACTCCCAGAGATTTTTACCTTGCTTCCTTTTATCTGGCTTGTATACACAGTTCAGCTGAAAAGGAGAAAATAAAATATGTCACTATTAATTGTCCACATTCAAAGAAAACACTATAATGAAAATCCATATTTCTCATATGGAGAAGGTATCTTGAAAATCCAATGCATTTAATAATGCCTTGCACACTAATACATACAGGCAAGCCAGGCCAAAAATAAGAATGACTACTTAAAGAAGTTCCTTAAATACTTGTCCAACTACTGTTCGATGAATTCCTAGAAAATGCAGCAAGATCTGGAACATTATTCTTCCTGTGCTGAGTGATTCATTAATGTTCAACTACCTTGGATGATAATGGAACTATCCAAGCACATTATTGGAAAAATGTAGCCCTGGAGAGTTGAACAAATGTAATGCAGAGGATAATGTGTCCCAGGAGGGAATGTATGACCTACTCACTATATTAACTTTGTATTGTCTTTGCTTCTATGATTGGTTAAGAAAACCTATAAAAAATCTTTATTAATATTTTAAAGAAGTGTTGGAAAAGCTATTGCTCTGCGTTTATAAAGGAAACCAAGCAAACTACTGAAGACTGCATTTAAGAATCATTTTATGCTGGGATATTTACACCATGTACATTCTTTGGATGTGGAATATAATCACATTGGAATATGAACTATTGTTTAAAAGAAGAAAACTACTATTTACAGGGTGCTTTGGTGGCTCAGTCAGTTAAGCATCTGACTTCAACTCGGGTCATGATCTCACAGTTTGTGAGTTTGAGCCCTGCATCAGTCTGTGTGCTGATAGCTCAGAGCCTGGATCCTGCTTTGGATTGTGTATCTCCTTCTCTCTCTGCACCATTCCCACTCACATTCTCTCTCTCAAAAATAAACAAACATTAATTTGAAACAAAAGAAATAAATAAAAGAAGAAACTGCTATTTAAAATAAGTTTTTTTGCTTTCGTTGTGATGGTAAATCAATATGTAAGCAAATAATTACTGAATATTTACTATATTCCAAGTATAACTGGGTGGCATAAAAAAGGGCAGTCTTCAAAGAGATTAGAAGTGCTTTAACACAAATGTGTACATTATTTTAACATATACAAATCAACTTCACCTATGAAAAAGATGAATTACTTTCTTGATATTTATTTTAAGTAATAAATTCAAGACTATGCAGTTTATAACATGACATAACTGAAACAAAAATGAGTTCATTGTTTTATTCCTCTAAGCGAGTTTTTATAAAGCACACTCTTGATCCCATTTGAGTGTAAGATAGTGTTTCTCCACATGTCACTCATGGACATGGGTGATTGGAATCCCCTGGATAATGTGTTAAATATGCGTAATCTGGTCACAAACTTTGCCATTCAGTAGCAAATTCTCCAAGGGACAGCCAGAAAAATCTCCATTTTAATCAAGTCTCTATGTGATTATTATGCACAGTAGAGCACGAGAGCAACTTCCTTTCGCTGTGCCAATCAATACATGTGAGATAGAGATGAACTTTCATGTTAGACTAATAGTGAGGGCTTTAAAGAAATGGAAGATAAATAAGGGAAAACTGGAAAGTGGTAAATTGTGCTTCAAGGCATTATTTTTTGTTTATTAATGACAATGATTGAAAGTTTACTATGTGTCAGGCAGAGTACTGAGAACTTTACATGCAGTATCTAACTTAAATCTGTAAAACATCCCTGCTATGAAATAGGCATCTCGAATCTCCAATTTGCAAGTGAAGAAACTGACACCAGGACAATGTATTGAACTAGGATCACAGTGATTAGAGGAGAGATTCAAAATCAGGTCCTTCTCACTTAAATTCTCTACTTCTATGCAACCTTGAAGAGAATAGTCTGCATGATTAAAGAAAGCTTCACTGGGAAATGCAACTCACTTCAGATTTGGTGTACAGAGAATCAGGGCTCACAATAGTCACTGAGGAATGACTGGAGTTTAAATAAGTATGATAAAGGAGAGTGAGCATTCCTGCTTTGACCAATGAGGTAAGTACATCTAAAAGTTGGATATGACTGAAATGCATGTGACACCAAACAGTGAGCTATAAAGAAGTAGGTAGCATTCCCTTCCTGGCTGAGTGAATGTTTCTTGGATAGTTCAAAGGTGAAAATTCATACTTCCAACAATATGAGGTGTGGGGGATAAGCTTAGGAATCCCCCGGGGTTACACCAATGAGTTAACAAGGCATAAAGAAATACCAAGCCATAAAATGCTCACACCCAAGTTTAGGTAAACCAGATTGGCACCCCAAGAATAGGGAGGTGCAAAGGCACCCCAAAATAGAGAGGGAGTGCAGAGCCCCCAGAATAGAGAGAGAGGCAAAGGCCCCAAATAAGAACGGGTGCAAAGGTGCCCAATACATAGGTATATGAAACAAAAAAGATTAGATATTTAAGGTGGAAGCACCCCCAATTTACTACTATAGCAGGAAAGCTGCTTTCACAGGAGGATAAGGCCAGGTTAGGTAAATTGGTGAATTGGACTATGGACCCCTACGCTGCAGGAGAAGTAGACAAGAGTTGAGATGGTTAACACAACAAAAGGTGCCTTATTAACCTTGAGGTTATTTCCCCTATCTGTCTCATCTCCTAAGCTAGCTAAGATAAACAGACGTTTTACCTCATGTAGTCTGTAAACATCTACCCATCTGCCCAGCTTTGTTTTATATTGACCCAAACCCCAAACACTGTGCATCTTCAAAATCCCCCTTTCACCTCGTGTCCCCAAATTAATGTTCACAGTTTCTTTGTCTCTTTGTGCACGTCCGTCGCCATGTTTGTAAGCCTTCTAATCTGAATAAATATGGGGCAAGGACCTTTATTCAGGGCTTTTGTCTTTTCCTGGACATTAGCCATCTCTCGCTTTTCATCCTGCATCCCACTCTCTTGCTAGACAAGAGAGAACTTTAGACTTAGAGTCTACAACAATGAGGAAGGGAACATTTTATTAATCTGGCTGTATTGGAGTAGATTCTTCCTTCTGCACATATTTATTGTTATATATGAAGCAGTTGTCCACTGTCTTCTTGAAGCTCTCTTCACTTTGCGGTTGAGAGATCTTGTTCAATTTGATTTCCTTTCATTGCTCTATTTTTTATCAGTCTCCCTGTCTCATTTCTCCTTCTGTGCTGATTTTTCAAATGTGGCTTTTGTTTGGCATGCTGTCTAAATAGGACTCCAATGGTTTTAACTACAATCTCTGGCATGGGTTTCTTAAACTAGTGTCCACAATATTGTCTTTAGGTAACTTAACAGTAACTCTTTGATGCCAATAGCAATCTTGATTGCTATTTCTTTCTTGTTTTTGGCTGGCAGTGTCTCAATTGTGATTAATTTTAGCAAAGCTCTATATGAATCATCCTAAATCCTCAATGAAAAGTCAATTCCTCTTCTAATATATTGATTTAATACTGGAGGGGCACTTGGGTGGCTCAGTCGGTTAGGCGTCCGACTTCGGCTCAGGTCATGATCTCGCAGTCCGTGAGTTCCAGCCCCGCCTCGGGCTCTGTGATGACAGTTCACAGCCTGGAGCCTGCTTCAGATTCTGTGTCTCCCTCTCTCTCTGACCCTCACCCATTCATGTTCTGTCTCTCTCTGTCTCAAAAATACATAACATTAATTTTTTTTTTAAAGAATGGATATATAGGGGTGCCTGGGTGGCTCAGTGGATGAAGAATCCAACTTCAGCTCGGTCATGATCTCACCGTTTGTGAGTTTGAGCCCTGTGTCAGGCCCTGTTCTAACAGCTCAGAGCCTGGAGCCTGCTTTAGATTCTGTGTCTCCCTCTCTCTCAGCCCCTCCTTTGCTCTCTCTATCTCTTTCTCTCTCAAAAATAAATAAACATAAAAAAATGGAAAAATGTATATATAGACCAATCCTAACAAATATACATGAGATGAAGCAACCTGGAAGAGGGGAAGAATAGTTCTTAGGAAAGGTTTCTTCCCTGGTATAAGAGACTAACACAGAAAAATTACCATTTTTCTTTAGCTGGGCATTGTTGGGTCCATATGCTATTCTGGGAAATGATTGCTTCCATCTTGTATCCATGAAGAAGATTAGTCCAAGGGCAAACTGACATGCCAAGGATGGAAGAGAAGAAAGACAAAAAGTAGTAACATCCATAGTGATATTTTGAATAACTGCATCACCAACCTTGGAACTTAAATGTTAAGTATAAAAGTGATTTTTTTTCTTATTATTTAAATTATTTTAATTTGGTCTTTTCTCTTTAGCCAAAGGCATCCTCGCCAATTCTACTGGAAAAAGAGATTGATACAAACTTGAAATTGTGAAATTCCATGCATGTTTCTGAAAATGAGTTGGTAGTTGTCATGAGACATTAAAATATGAACAGTAATAAATTTTTCAAAGGTACTGATTGACATATTGATGATTTTCAAATATGCACATTTTATATTATTTTCACTAACTCCACCCTTATTGCTCACTAATACAATCATTCTTTTGTTATCAAAGTTCTACTTTCTAGATGAAATCTGGTTATGTTATTTCACTGCTTAAATCTCTATCCCAATATCCTAAGGTGTTTGCCTTCAGGAGAGTAAAAAATGTCATATTGCCTACGATTTTAATTCTCCCATTTCTTTATAACAAGTTTATTAAATTACTCTAATCCTTCAAAAAATCAATAGGAAATGCACGCAAAGCTTCTTGAGTGATGAACTTGTCATGAATAAAGAAATAAGAAAATAGAGTAGAAAGGTGACCTGTCTGTACCACCTCAGCTTTTCAGCTTCTGTGGATGAAGCAGTATTCCACTGGGGGAAATGTCCAGGAATACCAAATGATGGTCACCACAGGATCCCCTGGCAAAACTGGGAGGATTGAAGATACTGAGAAGCAGAAGATTCTGAGCAGCAAGTGAGAAGAGGAAAAATCAAGATGTAGTCTTTTTCAACTATGGTGTAAAGAAAGCTAGCACCAGACTGGCAGGGAAAAGGACAAGAAAAGCTAATGCATTATCTTTTGAAATTCAGATGATGAACTTATTTAAATCTCATTTCCTCAGAAAAATTCCTCAGAACAGTGACTGATTAAATGGAGAGAGAAAGGAAAAGACTATCTTTGATCTGCCTAAGGTACCATCTGTCTCCCCTTTCTTCAATGTTTGACTCTTTTACTGTATTACTGTGGAAAGGAGAGAATCCTTTTTCTTCAAGGTTCAGCATCTTCAATGTGTTGTGGTGGAGAGGGAAAAAAGAGAGAGAGAGAAAAGGGATAAGTGTGTTGTTACTTTATAAACAAGGCCTGTGGTCCTCCTTCTACTGGTTGACACTGTTTCTCTGAATGATGTCCATCTAACACTTGTGGAAGGTGTTAGAACCCTGGGTGGTTTATGGGATGCTTGCCCTTTCTACACTTCTCCACTGAAGGTAGTATAGGTTCTCTTTATCCATACCCTGGTGCTATGTCTCCTCTCAGAGCCCAGAGCCTTTCACTACTAGAGATCTTGGCCCCATAGGCTTTTCTCTTTGTTAGGGTCAGAAGTTGGTGCCTTGGGGGTGGTCACCATCCATGTGAAAGAAGCCACACTCTCTCCTGTTTTCTGGTCCCCATTTGTGGAGAATGTATGACACTAGACACCTCTTTTTTCTTAAGTCCATGGTATACCTTATTTCTGAAAAACAGGAAAAAATAATTCCTCAACATTTTTTTAAAAACTTTCATTTAGCAAAAACAAAACAAAATAAACAGTATTAACATTTTCAAGTTGGAGTTCATGTGAAACTCTGTGAAAACCAACCTCAGTGGGTTTTTTATTCTTTTGCTATTTCTATTATTGCTCATTTGGTACAAAATTATAATATAAAGAGAGGTAAAACATAAAAGTATAATTTTAAGTATTTAAAGTTTATTCCATGGAAGAAACACATGAAACATTGCCTATGAACCAAACTATGCACACCAATAGCTGTTTCTTTGGGCAAGGCTTATCCTGGGAGCTTAAACTGTACATGTAACCTGCATTCAAACATGAATAAACAGTGCCCAGGAATGTACTTGAACAAGGGAATAAGGAATGCCTGTTATTGAACTCACCCTAAATCAAGAGGGTTAGGAAAATGCAGGTGACCTGATAATAAAATCTTACTCATTAGCGAAGTTGGCTGATTCTTGTATCTGTCCTTTTTATTGTATATATAAATTCGTCTGTATCTCTGTGGCTCTTTTTTTCTTTTCAAAGGCCTGCATGTGAAACTCAACACCTTTTCAGTTTCTTCTGAAAAAAACTATTAACCAAAACACTACTGAGTAATGTTTTCAGTAGGTTTTCTAACTGGGAAACAGAAACAGGGTATTTCTGTTATAAATCTTGCAATCAACAAATAAAGAATTTACCCCGTGTTATTTTCCACAATCACACATTTCTTGATTCCTCATGCCTTTTCTCTCCCTCCTTTAATTTTCATCCAGAATTTTTGTAAGCACTTCATATTTTGAAATTCTTTACATATCTATCCATTTTTCATGCAGAGTAATTCAGTTTTTTCCTGGCCCTTGCATACAAGAAAAATTAATAAAAGAATCATTCAGTTCATATTCCCCCCTACTTTTGGAAGGACATCTATGTGTTTGTATGGGAGATATTATATAAATTCTTCCTCTGGAGTCATGACCTCTTGTTTGATTCATTAGACGTGAAGAGACACAAGTTTGTTGGGGGAGGTAAAATATTGGCTAAGAGCTACCTGCCAATTTGAATAATAAACTATAGCACATCAGTGGCATAAACAGTATGTGTCCCACATAACATATAATGCAGAACATTGACCAAAAACTCTTCCCACATCCTGTCTTCAGGAAATGCTAAGGAGTTTGTTCACTCATGGTTCCCACTGGTGGACTTCATAAGAACTTGAAGAAGATAAATTAACACCATTCATGGTGTAGACAGAGGATGTGTCCTTGAACACGTGAGAGAGAAATCCTGTGAACTCCGCTCACAATCCAGGAGCACATAGGAAGGGCACAGTAGATCTTGCAGTACAAAGGCTCACTTATTATGAACACTATCCTGGCTAAACCTCTTGAAAAAAATATGAAAAGTCATATACAGCACTTTGAGAATTCATGTACTGGACACAACTTCCAGAGATCCACCTGCCCTCATGTCCCATGGACTGCTTCTGCCATCCAGTTACACAAGCTTTCAGACCTTGCATATTCTCAAAACAAGTCAGTTTTATCATTAAAGTATTCTCCATGCTTTCTAAGTAATCTTGTTAGTTATGATGTACATACTTCTCAAATTATCTATTTAATGGCACATTGATCTATTTTTTATGAGATCAAGACTCTTTAGGAAAAATTTCTTTTCCCAATCTATAAAAATGTCATTGTCCTTAAATGTTTTTATGCTTTCTCATATATATTCTTTATTTCTTACTAGTATCATATAGTTAGATTTTTTTTTTCAACGTTTATTTATTTTTGGGACAGAGAGAGACAGAGCATGAACGGGGGAGGGGCAGAGAGAGAGGGAGACACAGAATCGGAAACAGGCTCCAGGCTCCGAGCCATCAGCCCAGAGCCTGATGCGGGGCTCGAACTCACGGACCGCGAGATCGTGACCTGGCTGAAGTCGGACGCTTAACCGACTGCGCCACCCAGGCGCCCCTAGTTAGATTTTTTGAAGGAAAATAAGTTCGTAAATGACAAGAATACAAGGCCTAGAAGCTATGCTGTAACACGGCAAAACAAGACTATGAAGACAGTTAAAAATATTTCTAAAACAAATTATGAAGCTGAAAGTCTATTTGATCAGATAGAAATAGAGTTTAATATAAAAACATGATTCTCCTTTGACTGTATTAACAGTTATTAATTAAAAATACAAATAAGCTTTTATTGAGAGGGTATCGTGCATGCCGGTGATGGTTCTATCCAATCTTAGTTTTCATTTAACCTAATTACCTTGGACACATAAGTAATGAAAATTGTTAGTGAGTGAAACTTGCTGTTGTATACATGGATTTTAGAGTTATGCAAGCTGAATAAAACATCCAACTCCTTTATCTAATACAATTCTAAATTTGGACAAGTTACTCAAACTGCTGAAGCCACTGTCTCTTCTGCATATAAAGGGGATATATCAACTTACATGTTTGGGAAAAGGATTAGGTGAGAATTTATTTAGCAGAGTACTCGGCATTTAGTAGTGACTCAATGCATGTTAATTTCCACTCTTTTTCTACAAGGAAATGGACCATTCCATTTCCAGGGTAGACCCATATTAGATGCCAAACTAATTATATTAATAGGTAACCTTTGAACAAGTGCTTACTATGTGCCAATACTAAGCACTTCACATGTATTATCCCATTTATATATCAGAATAATACTGTAAGAAATATTATTATCCGCATTTAATAGATAATGAACCTGGGGCTTAGAGAAGTTCTTGCCTAATGAGCACACTTCTGGTGTGAGAAATTGAGACTGTGGCTCAGTGAGTCTGATGTCAGAGCTCCTTCTTCTATATTTATGTTGATTTAACTCTTTAGGTTTGCCTATATGTGCATAAGTGTCTTTATTTTTATTTTACTAAGGGAAGATTTTGAGTGAGATTTCTTTAACAAAAAACTATGAACTATATGATTATCAATGAGCATTTCTGAAGTGTCTGCTTCCAGAATGCTTCCAAGTCATACTGATTTACTGCTTAAGAGGATTACTTTTCAGAATTAATAATATTAACTACAGACCCTCATAGCTAGTGTCTTAGATCCAAAGTTTCTGGGTTAGATGGATTTTTATAATCTATAGATACAGTTAGATATAGATATATAGATACATCATTTTAGAAAAATTTTAAATGTTTCATTTTGGAATAAATTTGGATTTACAGAAAAATCACAGAGTAGGGACAACTCCTTGAACAAATTTCCCCTGATGTCAACATCTTACACGATCATTGTACAGTTTTTATAACTAAGAAAACATTAGTTTATTAGCATTAACTAAGCTACTTCATTCAGATTTTACCAGTTTCCCCAGTAATTTCCTTTTACTGTCCCTGGAACCAAATCAGGATATCACGTGGCATTTCATTTTCACATCTCCTTGTTTTCATCCTATCCATAACAGTTAAAAAGTCTTTCCAAGTATTTTGTGACCTTGTGAATTTTGAAGAACACTAACCATTTACTTTGAAGGATGTCCTTCAATTTCTCATAATTTGACTGACATTGTAGTTTTAGAGGCGAAAAATCAGGGTGAAGTGCTTTCTCACCACATTACAAAAGGGGTGTATGGCATTAATATGACTTCTCACCGATGATGTTAACCTGATTATTCTGTTATAGCAGTGTCTTTGGGTTTTCCACTATAAGTTACTACTTTTTTCCCTTTGCATAGTATATTCTTCGACATCAAGTCCTTAAGTCCAGCTCATACTTAAGAAGGAAATTAAATGTCACCTGCCAGAAGGCAGGGGAATACCAATTTTTTAGAAATACTATATAAAGAAGATTTGTCCCTTCTTCTTTTCTTTTTTTTTTTTTAATTTTTTTTTCCTTCAACGTTTATTTATTTTTGGGACAGAGAGAGACAGAGCATGAACGGGGGAGGGGCAGAGAGAGAGGGAGACACAGAATCGGAAACAGGCTCCAGGCTCTGAGCCATCAGCCCAGAGCCCGACGCGGGGCTCGAACTCACGGACCGCAAGATCGTGACCTGGCTGAAGTCGGACGCTTAACTGACTGCACCACCCAGGCGCCCCTGTC
>NW_024412376.1:144809749-144920780 GCF_014898765.1 Herpailurus yagouaroundi | reverse complement strand
ATACACATATAGGTTTTATGCTTTGAGTTAGAATCCAATATGGCATCAGTTACTTTCTGCCTTTAATTTTTCCAGCTTTGAGTACCAGGAGGTTTTCAAATGGGTACCTTAAAAAAAAAAGTTTCTCTCTGATTTGTAGATCTATATCTATACATATCTATAAAATTTCTTCCTTGATACCTGTAGCCTATACAGATTTTCTAACTTCTCTTACCAATTCAGCATTGTACTTCATAATTAACGATGTATAAACTATTTTATTTACTAATTATCTTGATCTACGAACTTTGCTTTGTTAAATACCATCTCGCTCAGTGATCCACTAGACAACAAATCTCTAGAAAATACTCCCTGTTGGATAATGATAATGTTGGATGCAGTGGAAACTGAAGGGGAAAAAATATATATATTTGCCTTCAAAGAACATGCAACCCATTTGAGGAAAAAAAAAGAAAAAAAAAAAGAAAAGAAAAACCACTTCTGTAGCAATTGCACGAGACCTTAGTAAACAAAGAGCTAAGATTATGGAAGTGAGGAAAAGGGCAGCAAGGCAAGGCTTCACAAGAATTAAAGCATGAATTACCCAATAAATACAATGTGCTACATCTAAGAATAAAGTGGTGAGAAGAAGATTAAGAAGTCATGTCAAAGGCGTGATAGTTTTGAGATCAAATGTACAGAACATTATGATATAACTCCACAGGATCTGAGTCTAATAATAATAGGGTTCGGAAATATCTCTGAAGTCATTTTTATGTAAGATCTAGATGATTAATAGAAAAACCCACATTGCAACTTGTGTATATAGTCTTGGAAAGGACTCTCAGAACAGGAAATCAGAAAGAAAATTATTCTACATAATGTAGTATTTACTTACATTCTCAAATTAACTGTGAAAGATTTGTGGGTAGGAGTTTCCATGCATTATTACTTAATACAAAATTGTCTTACAGTAATCATTCCAATAGCATTTTATATGTATGCATGTACGGGCTTATGTGTGCATTTGTGTATGTGTACGTGTATCTGCCTGTGTGCTTTCCCTGTTTGATTTCTTTGTAGATGATCATACATCTATTCTCTCATTATGCATTCATTTATTCTTCCAACAAAAATCTTCCAACAAAAAATCTCCAAGTGCTTTGTGGAAAGCAAGATTATAAAATGATCCCCAAAGACCCTCTCTCTTAAATAATCTCACTCCCTTGAGTGTAGGTGGAGACTAAATGTAATGAAGTATAACTCCTAAGGTTATGTTACATTCTATGGCAATAGGAATTTTGTAGATGGAATTAAAGACACTAATCAGTTGACTCTGAGTTAATTAAAAAGGGGATTATCCATGTGGGTTTGAACTACTCACATAGGCCTTATAAATCTGCATCTAAAGATAAGAGGAAATTGAAAAAATTAAAGTACAGGTTATATTTTATGCACTATTGATGATTTGAAGGTGGAGGGGTTACGTGGATAAGGATATAGTAGCCATTTAGTGCTGTGAATAATCCTGACTGATGGCAAAAACATAAGTACCTCTATACTACAAACACAAGAAATTATATTCTTCCATCAAGAATGAGATTTACATTGAATTTTTCCCCAAAGCTTCCAGATGACAATACAAGCTGGTCAACACCTTGATTCCAGCCTTTTAATACCCTGAGCAGGGAACCCATCCATTCCATGCTGAACTTCTGACCTATTAACTGTGATTTAATGAATGAATTTTGTTTGAAGCCAAAAACTTTATGGCAATTGTTATGCAACAATAAAAAACTAACACTTGTTTGAGGTGCCTGTGTGGCTCAGTCAGTTCAGTGTCAGACTCTTGATTTCAGCTCAGGTCATAAACTCCCGGTTTGTGAGATCAAGCCCCATGTCAGGCTCTGCACTGACAGCACAGAGCCTGCTTGGGTTTCTTTCTCTCCCTCTCTCTGCCCCTCCCCTACTCTCTCTTTCTCTCTCAAAGTAAATAAAATACACTTAAAAAAAAAACAACTAGCTAACACATGCTTATATGTGTCAAGCAGTATTTTAGACTCTTGTAATGATAGTCAAGGTATGTTATATTATCTTAAAAAAAAAACAACACATACAAAAAAAACCTCAAAATCTTTATGGCTTAACACTACAAAAGTTTAGGGGCGCCTAGGTGGCTCAGTTGGTTAAGCGGTCAACTTCGGCTCAAGTCATGATCTCATGGTTCCTGAGTTCGAGCTCTGCGTTGGGCTAGGTGCTGACAGCTCAGAGCCTGGAGACTGCTTTGGAGTTTGTGTCTCCTCTCTTTCTGCTTCTTCCCTGCTCCTGCTCTGTCTCTCCCTGTCTCTCCCAAAAATGAATAAATGTTAAAAACAAAAACAAAAACACTACAAAAATTTAGTTCTCAATTGTGCAAATGTCCCAGGCAACTGTCCAATGTTTAATGACTGAACTCTGGTTTCAGGCTTTGTTAATCTTGTGACTTCGCCATCTTAACACCAACCTGTTTCCCGGATTACTGAAACAGGGTAAAGGAAACTGGCCTTCAACAACCAATAAATATTTCCCTTTGGAATGGATACACATCCCTTTCCATTACACCAATTGACTTCAACTAGTCACATGGCCATGCCTTGGTGTGTGGAAGAAAATATACCCATTAAGGCTATAGGGAATATGTGAGCCCTAGAAGTCTGTACTATACTTGAGTGACCAAGAAACTTTTAAAACCAATGGCAAAGACAGAATCCTTGTGTTCATGGAAATTATGTCCCAATACTTCAAGGGACTCATGTGCCTCTGAGGACTGAAGACTATTATTAGAATATTTTAACAAGAATAAACCAGAAAGTGACTGTTTAAGTTTGACCTCCAAATTAATGAAATTAACATTGTTAAAATATCAGCCAGTCTATATCTTAAGGTCCTTCTAATTTACTCGGGCCAAGATGGAAGCAGGGAGGAAGGGAGAATCATCTTTACCTCCTGTGGAATTGGGAGGAGTCAGGAGGGAGCTAAGGAGGTCAGAAGCCAATGCTCTCATATTTATCCCATTCTTGGTTTGAACATTCAGAAGACTGAAAACATACCTCTACACCTACATCCAGGATGGGGAATGAAGAATAAGATGTTTTAAGATACATCCATCACCCTTTTTCACAGACATTTTTTTTTTAAGTTTATGTATTTACTTTGAGAGAGACAGAGTCTCAGAGAGAGATAAAAACCAACAGTAGGGTAGGGACAAAGAGAGAGAGGGAGAGAGAGACAGAATCCCAAGCGGGATCCACGCTATTAGTGCAGAGCCTGGCATGAAGCTAGAATGCACCAACCACAAGATCATGACCTGAACCCAGATCAAGAGTCAGGCAGGTAACTGACTGAGCCACCCAGGGGCTTCCCACAGACATTTTTAAGTCTGTCTCAGGTAAATCCATGGGCAAATAACTTTATGGAATTAGACAAATTGTCCCCAGTAAAATAATTACTACTACTACTACTACTACTACTACTAGTAAAACAAAATAAATATGTAGAAAAAAAGGGAAGAGAAACAAATTTTTAGAACTATATCCTGCTTCAAAAGAGATAGTGGCCAAACAATTCTACAGATTTACTTTGGTTCTCTGCAATTATTCAGTTTCTACATTTTCACAGATGATTGTGGGCTCTTTGATGCAGCTGCTTTTTACCTGTAATTTCTATGTTCCTCTGTGATTGTCAGTGCCTTAAAAAAAATCAATGGATATATTCACATATCTAATGCTACCAGATAAGACACTGTGATTGTTAGAAATTTGATTTCCCTTGCTATTGTTAAGCTGTTTGTCAAAAAACAGATTTCCAATGTATATGAATTACTGTGATGCAGACACTTTGAATCAATTGTTTTATTACATCCTATGTAGTTAAGTCCAAGTCTTTAATTAGTTTTAATTTTATAAGTCCCAAAGAAATAATTCCTCATTTTTTATTATTCGATCACCTTCTAATTCAAAGGAAATATCTTTGTATGTCATATTACAGTACAAAATTAATTATACTGCTTTAACAAAAGATAGTTGTTCATACTTTATCTTAAATAATTAAAGATTTGGAGTTAAGTAGAGATACTTTTATTTGTGATAGATTATATTGAACACATAAATGTCATCATATTTTTTGATAAACTTTACATAAACTATAGAGACGGTAATTATTAAAAATGTCAATTTTTATGCATTTAAAGTTTTACAAATTTATATTATGAGCCAACACCACCTATTTCCATGAGAAATTATACACAAAACTCCAGGTCTCCAAGGAAACAGGAATCAAAAAAGGAGGATAGCAGGCATCAGATGAAAAAATCACTATTATATAAAACAACAAATTAAGTGCTAAGTACATTTGAAAAGGACATATATTACAACAGAAAACAATTCATTTCTTCAACCATTTGTTGGCATGCATTATATGCCAGACTCCTTGGTAAGGTTTGGAAGTCAAGGATGAATGACAGCAGGCCCAAATTTGACTTCAGGAAGCTTATATGCCCAGGTGTGGGTGGGGTTCAGCACACTTTCATCCACTGGTCAAACAAATGTAAAGTGGTGACTTGGTTAAATTGTCTAAAGGAGATCATGGTCTAATTAGGGATCAGGAGGAGGATTCCTTGGGGGAAGTAACGTTTGGATAAAAAAGAAAAGGAATGAGGAATAGAGATTAGTCAAGGAAAGATGAGAAGAACATTCCAGGTAGAGGAAATATCATGTCCTTGAGTCCTGTGGCAAGAGGAGTGTAGTGGGTTCAGGAACTGAAAGAACTTTGTTGTAACTAAATACAGTAAATAGATTAAGAAAATATTTAAAATGTGTTGATATCTGTGGAAACTCATCTGATTCTATCAAAAGCAACTTTTTCATCCAAAGTCAAGTGTCTAGAAGGAATAAAAGATGTGAGTATTATTTATGTAGATATCAAGAGTATTTATTTTCTCTAGTTTTAGAGGATTGGGAGAAGCCCAAGTAGTCCTGGGGCTAGCCATCTTCCTTCCGTATAAGGTCCCTAAGGAAGATAAAGAAAGGGCAATGATAAAAAGAAAGTAAAATTCTCTCTTTAAGTTGTACTCACTTCTGATATGTAAAAACCTAAGTGAAAAGCTTTCTGATAAACAAAAACAGATCACTGATGTATATGTGAGCTCCTCCCACCAAAATTTAGCCATCTGTTCTGTAGTCATCTTGGTCAGGAGACAAATCAGTAAAAGATTATAAATAAAGAGTATTAGAAAAGGAGATAATTAGTTTGCTGGACTTGGTGCCATATGTAAATGTGGTTGCGATTTCTATTTAGAGAATTTATTAATCTTGACATGTTGAAAGCAAAAAGCTGGGATTGTCTTTTACATTTTCCACTTACTGTTTCTTAGCATAAATGTTATATGTAAGGCAAATGGAGAGAGTGTCACAACCCTGTGTGAAACGATAAACAGAAAGCCTACTCTTCAACAAACATAGCCCAAGTTCAGTCCAGAATACGATCAATTGGATTAATATTCTCTCTTCCTGAGGAATAATGAGGAGTGGGCATGAGAACTTTAGTTCATCACCTTGAATGGGAGCTATGGAACTTTGTGACTCTCAGTGCCACTGGCAAACACTGTAGATAGAATAAATAGAATATACATTTATAAGAAGCTTCAAAGTGGTTAAGTGTATACACAATGTTTTCACAGACGGAGATTAAAGAGATGAATATAGACAAAAAATATAGATATAGATGCCTATGTAAGGAATGCGCGTTGCACATTGTTAAAATAATTAAATGAAGTGCCTTTAGGCTGGGTTGGCTTTAGTGCCTTGGCAGCCTCCATAAGCAAATCCAAACCTCAGCCAGAGTAAATGCACCTGAATCTGAGAAAATGAAACTTAAGAAAAACGATTCACAAATGGCCAATGAAGCTTTACCAAATAAGACCACTTCTTAAATTACAGCCAATCAAATAATTGTATTGTTTGCCTCCGTGTCTTCCGTGTGAAGTACCCTTCCCTAGTTCCTGTCAGCGAAGCACTTCTACGACTTTGGGTTTGACATTGCCTGGTTCAGACTGAAGTATGCTCAAACAACTCTTTAAAATGTTGATGGTGGGGTGCCTGGGTGGCGCAGTCGGTTAAGCGTCCGACTTCAGCCAGGTCACGATCTCGCGGTCCGTGAGTTCGAGCCCCGCGTCAGGCTCTGGGCTGATGGCTCAGAGCCTGGAGCCTGTTTCCCATTCTGTGTCTCCCTCTCTCTCTGCCCCTCCCCCGTTCATGCTCTGTCTCTCTCTGTCCCAAAAATAAATAAAAAAAATAAAAAAATAAAATAAATAAAATGTTGATGGTGATGTGCTCAGTTTATCTATTGACAAAGCTAGTTAATGATAAATGAAAAAAAAAATGAAAGCGCACAGAGCTTACCCTCTGATGATCACAAATTTCAACTATATAAGGGATCATAAAAATAAAATAATGAATAAAATATATTACTGATTGTATTGTTAAATATCGTATTATTTTTTTTTCTTTTTCTGCTATTACTTTCTCATGTGTCTTCCACCCAGTCAAGCAGTTAGCAAAAATAAGTTTCCTTCCTCCAGGGGATAGTTTGTTCCACAAATCTGAGCTCACGGTTGAGATTATACTGGATACTTCCTAGGGGAATTCACAGAACATACTAGAGAAAAATAAATAATGAAGAGACAAGTTTTTCCTCCAGGCTTAAAGATTCTTCTGGATGAGGGAGAAAAATACATAAAAGTCATGTGTGGTACTGTGAACATAAGGTACATGGGCCTTGTTGCCTGGATCTCAGGGATTATGCCAGGTGTGAGAAAGTAAACAATTGTGACATGAAACTTTCTGGCCAACTTAGCTTGACAAAAGAGAAACATGCAAATGTCAAGGCTGCCAGATATGAAGGATTATACAAATAAGTATTATGGATGTCTCAGAACCAATCTGTGTAGACAACCCCACAGAGAAGCCCATGCCCTCATCACCTCTGCCTTACTGGGCTTTGGTACTAGGATTGTAAAACTATATCTATAAAACAGATATAGATGACAATAGGAAAGACAGATTAAGCATTCTTCCAGAAAAACAAAAAGGAAGCAAGAGATGGGACATTGACTTACATACTTGACTATTGGTATCAGGGTTCATCCCTGCTACTACACATAAAAATAGCATTTGGAAAACAAAATTCAAAATAGACCGAGGACTGTGGAATTTGCTGCAAATAAGAACAACATCACTTTGACTTATGTGCAGAGCTTGAAGGATAAAACAGAGGGATGTTGACTCCATGGCGGAAAGGATATAGTTCATTCCTTGCCTTATAGCTGTGACTATGCAGTCTTAGGCACCTGTTAGCAGGTGGGAATACAAAGGTATGAAACAAGAGAACAATCTTGTTCCCTCCAGAAGCATCCCATTATGAACTGGGATACAAGCAAGATAGTTATAAATTCATTCCACTGGGAAGACTTACCTGTTTGCCCTAAGGAATCTCAAAGAATGAGGGTTCCTCCATGGTTCATTTTATTTTATTTATTTATTTTTTTAATTTTTATTTATTTTTGAGACAGAGAGAGACAGAGCATGAACAGGGGAGGGGCAGAGAGAGAGGGAGACACAGAATCTGAAATGGGCTCCAGGCTCTGAGCTGTCAGCACAGAGCCCGACACGGGGCTCGAACTCACAGACCGTGAGATCATGACCTGAGCCGAAGTCGGACGCTTAACCCACTGAGGCACCCAGGCACCCCTCCATGGTGCATTTTAAACAGTTGGTATTTCCTATGAAAATTAATTAGACAATTTAATATTTACTGTTTTTGTGATATCATACCACAAAAGATATACGTACTTATTTCTCCTGTGATGCTATCCCTTAGCTACAATATGATTTCCAAATTCCTTTTGCTCTAATACTCCTTTGGAAGCTCAGGCATGTTAATGTTGAGTGTGGCCTAAATATCACTATCTTCTCAGTCTTGTTGAATCCAAGCCTTCTACCTGAAATACTTTAAGACTTGCAGTTGCAGATAAAGTGGCTTCTTCTTCAAAGGTCTTAGATAGTCCTCTTGACCGGATAATAGCTCAAAAGACTTTAGTAGTTGTTAGGTAAAACAAATCAGTGTTGAAGGAAATCAATAGGAGAAAATTAATAAAGGAAAACCCCATTAAAATGGAATGGGGAGGTCAGCAGAAGTTCTCATACCCTACTACCTGTCAGCTGCAAATTCAAGAGGATGAGAAAGACCTTACATGTGGATACCACTTTACTATCATTGCTGTAGAAAGAAAGCTTTCTTCCTTCCGTGGCAACAGCTCCAACAATGAGAGACTGTCACAACTCAGCCAATGAGAAGTCACTATACTTTCAATTCCCAGTTTATTCTAAGGGACTTTTTGTTTATCACAGCCCCTCCCAACTCTCAAATTTCCTCTGTAAAAGGACATCCCTTTCTTTTGTTCTGTGGCCTTGCTGGATTGTAATTCTCTGCTATTTCCAAATAAATCCATCTTTTACCAGTAAAATAACTGGCAGTTTTATTTTGAAGGTTAACAAATATTAAAGAGAAAAAAAGTCAATTATTATTATTTCATCTACTTTAAAAAATCAATTGTTGCTCAAAAGCGCCATTCCCCCTTTTATCCAAAACACTTTATTTTGTCACAGGAGTCAAAAACAATGGAAAGTACCCACAGTCTAGTCTCTCTTCTAAACTAAATAATTCAAAGCACTATGTTCCTTAAGTTCATGCATATAATTTTTCCATTTTAACTAAATTTGATGAGTTAAAATATTAAAAATTTGACACATCACAAAGTCCATTAACATCCATCCTTACAGTTTATTGTTTTGTCAGTCACCTTTGAACTAAGGTTGCATAATCACTAACAAATCATTTCTATGTATCTCCCAACCTGAATCACATGCATAATGGCAAAGTATTCTGAGATTTCATTCAACCCCTTCATTCTTGCTTTTGGGTTTGAGAGCCTGGGAAAGACCTGGATTTTTTTCATCTCATTTGGTAGTGTTCCCAATCTTTAGGGAAGCTACATTTGCTAGGACACTTGATTGAGATGTCAACGTGAAGGGCAAACTAGGGCAGTGGCAATCAACTTGACCACATTTTTGTCTGCTATAACATAATTGATAGGAAGCAAAATATCACAAACAGGGTCCCAACATTTAAAGATTTGTCTAAGCAGAAAAGCAGCATCACTCTTCCATGTAGGATGTCTGCAAATTTTCAGTAGTTTATGTGGCATTTATCCATGCAAAACCAGACTTGTAACTCAAACCACAGCTACACATATTTTTGGAAAACAACAAAGCAGTCTTTAATTTACCTGTGTGTTCTTATATAATCATTTTTATTGTTTTCTGTGACTGCAATAAATCTGCAATAGTTTGTAATCATGCTACTCAACATAAGACCTGAATACCAGCACTACCGGCATCAACTGGATTTGATAGAAATGCAGAATCACTCAAGACATGTTGAATAAGAATCTTCAATTTTAAATATGTATGTATTTATTTATTTATTTATTTATTTATTTATTTATTTATTTTATTTAGAGGGCATGGAAGGGACAGAGAGAGAGGAAGAGAGAAAATCCCACAAACCATGAGATCATGACCAAAATCAAAGAGTTGGACACTTAATTGATGGAGCCACCCAGACACTCCAAGAATCTTCATTTTTAACAGGAAGTCTAGGTGATTCATGAGTATATGAAAGTTGGAAAATCACTTGCTTATAAGATACTCTTGATATATCGGTGTAAACCATGGCTTCCAGGACTTGAAGCCCACCTTCAATTTGTGAAATGTTGTGGCGTTTGGTTATCAATTTTTATTCCTTAGATAAATATCATTGAGTAATTACCATGTGCAAGCATCTTTCTAGGTTCTCTGAATTCAGCAGTGGTATAGAAAATGTCATTTGCTCTTATGGACTTACATTCCAAAGTAGAAGATTTACTGAATACCCAAAATAAGTAAAATATTTAGAATGTTAGGTAGTGACAAAAAATATGGAATAAAATAACTTATAGAAAAGGGAGGAGGAAGATGATGGGGTCAATATGAGGTAGGATGGTTAAGGAAGTTCTTATTAAAAACCTAACATTTTAATAAATTCCTGTATAAAATGAGGCTGTAAGCTAAATGGGTATTTGGAAAAGAAGAAGAAAACAATTTATGTGATGAGATGTTTTTATATTAATCCTGTAATGCATGATTTGTTCCACTTCCAAAGTCAGAAAAAATATAATTATTAGGGGAAATTACTATTCCTTAAGTGACTATTAGTTGTAGTTATTGTGTTAACTAATTTATATGTATTATCTTCTTTAGTTCCAATGATAAGTATACTGGATGAACATTATTATCGTGAGGAAATTTGAGTCTCAGAAAATGTGAATAACTTGCCAAATTTCAAACAGCTTGAAATAGATGACTTAATATTTAAGTGCCAAATCCATTTGTCTCAAAAGCTAACACTATTTTCTCTACTGTCTGTCTGCAGTACCCTTAAAACAAAATCAGATTGAATTTGGAAGCAAATAGTAAGCCAGTTTTTTAAAAAGTCGAAAAGTATGGTTATGAAACGGACTCAAGACAAGTTACTATTGACTTCAATTGTTTCCAAAGCCTATGAAGGAAGAAGAATAAATGGCCTAACTGTAATACTGACAATATTATTACTTAAAAAAAATTATTAAGTGATCTCTATTCCCAACATGGGGCTCAAACACATGACCCCGAAATCAAGAGTCACATGCTCTACCAACTGAGCTAAGCAGGTGCCCCTGACTATATTATCATTTTTAATCAGCAATTTTAGCAGCTGGGTGAAAGAAAAATCATCAATGGGATTTTTATTTTCTAAAACCTTCTGTTTCTCCCAACCCCAGTATTTTATATTCATTAATTCAGTTTTAGAGCTCAGGGATCTATTTGATAAGCAAAAGTCCCATAAGCAATCTGGCATGTTAATATCTAACAATCACTGGGGTAAACGTCTAAAAGACCTGACCAGTATCACCCAAAAGCAATTTGGCTTTAGGGGAAATTAATTTATACAAGATTAGTTGGAATTATTTTCTTTTAAGGGCAATACATCTGCCAATAAATAAACCAAACTACCTTTGTAAACTCTTTATCAACTCTGACCCAGGTAGTGTGCAATTTCCTTTGCAGTGTGTTTCCAGATAGTTCCTGCTGATTGGATGGTATCAATCTTACCAATTGCATTCACCACCTGTTATTTGAAGGGTTCTGTGATGTGACCAAGAGATAAGCAGAATGAGTCTGCACTTAGGAAATAGAATATTCCAAACTCTCTTCGGTAGAGTTTAAATGTATTAGGTGTTTACTTGTTCCATTCCATTTCCTCAAGTGTTTACCTATCTTAATTTTAAAAATCCGTGTGGCACAACATAGATTTTATGGACCCTTCTGTTCACTTGCATTGTATTCGAACTTTTAACTCAAAGTTCTTGGAGAAAAATCTTCTTTAATGTAAATTCACTTCGTGACTGACAGCTTGACAAGAAATATCAGAATTGTGAAAATTTGAGGATATTGTCACAAGACTATCTTTGAAACTAGACAAACAATAGTGATATTATAAAGAAGGTCACTTACTGTGATTTTTGGAATTAAAACTTATCCAAGAGTATACAGTTCCACCATGTATAGTGAAAGCAATTTATTGCTGCTTTTCAGTATTGGAAAAGAAAAAGTTCATGCTGTCATTGATTGACCTTTAAAAAGAAAAATGTGGCTGACTTATGGGTAATAAGAAAGCAATATATATATATATATATATATATATATTTTTTTTTTTTTTTTGTTACCTTTACTAGTAGACTTTCTTCATTTGGGTCTACTGCATGGTTTTTCCACACTTTTATCATAATCTGATTGGATAAACGAATCATTGCCAAGTTGTATTACCACTAATGGATATGCAACTTATTTGCTGTAATATTTTTTTACACTGCAAACCTTGCAAAAATAAAATTAAAAGCTAGGAAAACTTATTCCTTTTTTAACTTAAGACATTACAATTTTCTCATTTGATAAATGCCATGGCACAGAAAAGATGTAATAATTTTTATCGTTTGTTCTTATAAGAAAATAAAACCTCATTTTAAAAGAGTAATAATACTGGTGAATACTTTTGTAGTTGTAAGTGTAACTGTCAATTTCTCCTCTTTGGCAGAAAATATAATTATGTAGAATAAAGACAGTGACTGATACAAAAGTTTATATGATAAATGATCACACTCGTGGTCACTTTTTGCAATTGAATAAGGAATGACTGTCTTGGAACTATGACATTTTTCCTATTCAGAATTACCCTCATATGTCTTCCCTGTTTTATCTTCATTTTCAGATCATCACATCTTTTTGTTATATGTTTTATGGAAAGCTAAATAATAAAAATGACTTGGTTGTGCCATGCTACCTCACATTATTGAAATCAAATTTAAGCTTTACTTATATCTGGTTATGTAAAATTAACTTAATTATTATGTCCATATATTCCATAAATTACCTGTCTTCACACAAAGAATGGCAAATATACTTATTTCTTGAACACCAATTTTAGTTGCAAAATTTAATTCTCTCCCTCCTGATCTTCTGGTTCAATTTGATATTCTAAATTTGGAGTACCTGGGTTTCAGTGAGCTCTTACCATTAAGAAGATCACATTTTAAAATATAAGGCTAAAATGTAATATAAGGCTAAATGCAAGGCAAAAATATAAGGTAAAAATGGAACCTAATTTCTGACACATGTATATTAGCTAATATTAGATGGAAATTTTGCTTTTTCAAACTCTATACTTCATTTTTGAAATTAGGATTTAGTGATGTTATCTTCTAAACTTTAATTTATGCCAACTGATACAGAATCTAATGATAGACCCTTTCTCAAAAGGTCTCCTAGCTTTAAGTTAATTGAGTTAAGCTTGAGTTCTTTTGAAATCACTGCTCTTTCTTTCTGTGAAAACAGAAGGTAAGCTCCTTTTAGAAAGCATCAGGGCTAATTTAAAAAGACACCCAAAGGTCCATCTTTTAACGTGTCTATGTGGTAATGCATATTATCTCAGATTATTACCTCAGGCAAGGAGCCATCTAGGCATGCTTTGCTTCACATTTGTCTTCTACTTCTCTTTTATCTTATTAAAAAGAGAAATAGTGGAAATGAGTTTGTATGAGCAGACTTATCCTGATGTCCATTTTGTTGTCTAATCTTTCTGTAGTCTCCAATAGGAAATGGATAAAAGAAGTCTTTTGGGGGCCATAGGAATTTGAAATTTGGAAACTTAGGCAGATTTTCAAAGATATGTGCTGTCCACAAATTCTACTGGACCAAAAGTGAAGCACATATTTATCAGACAACGGCAAATAATACTATTTATATTAACATAAAATTTCTGATATTCACTGGCTTGTCACAATAAAAATGAATATCTCATTTTATACACCATTCAATATGTGTAGAAGGAAGGCATGTTCAGCGGGCCAAGACTCTACTGTATATGTCGCCAAGTTTTTCCCATCTTGTGTCTCCACCCTCCAAAATATGTTAGTGTCATCTCCATTCAGTCAACAGATGGAGAAAGAAAACCAGAATTCTGGAAAGGAAGTATTCTTGAGACGATTGTGGAAGTAATACCCATCATTTTCACTCTACATTCCATTGACCATTGACAAAAATGTATTCACATGACCACAAGTAGAAAGTTCGAGATGTGATGCATTTTAGTCCAGCACCCAGTTTAGCTGTGAGGACTATTTGTGATGGGCACTGGCAATTTCTGTAATTGTTTTAAAAATACATATTCTACTTATCATACATATTTACTTATTTGTATATGTTCTACCTCTCTCATTTTATTCAGTTTTGGCTAGGTGTCTTGTGATCTCCCAAAAGCATGTTTAAAGACTTTAATCTATTTTGCTTTCCACTAAGCCATTACTATTATTTGAAAATTTTTATAGATTATTATTTTAATTTTAACTCTAGAATTTAACTCTTTAATCTAGAAAACTCTTTAGAATTTGGTGGAGCTTTTTCTCCTTCCACTCTTCCCTTTATTTCCTATGGGATGAATTATACAAGAAAAGAAAGAAGCAGAATGGGGTCTCTTTCCACTTAAAAAATTCTTACTGAAAATTGTCATAAGTGAGGGTATAATATTCTACATGGGATTTGTGGTTCCTTTTTTTTTTAATTTTTAAGTGTATTTTTAAAAATATATATTTTTTAATTTTTACTTATTTTTAAGAGCGAGAAAGAGAGACAAACAGAGTGTGAGCAGGGGAGGAGCAGAGAGAGAGGGAGACACAGAATCTGAAGCAGACTCCAGGCTCTGAACTGTCAGCACAGAGCTCCATGCGGGGCTGGAACCCACCAGCTGTGAGATCATGACCCGAGCTGAAGTCAGATGCCAAACCGACTGAGCCACCCAGGTGCCCCTAAGTGTACTTATTTTTGAGAGAGGGAAAGAGAGCCTGATGCAGAGCTCGAACTCGTGAACCATGAGATAATGACCTGGGCTGAAGTCAGACGTTCAACTTATTGAGCCATCCAGGTGCCCCAGGTTTGTGGTTTCTTATAAGGTATAAAGAAGAATCACTTTTTTTTTTTTCCTTCTGTACTAATTTCAGTCAATAATAGCATTAGCCAGGGGTGCCTGGGTAGCTCAGTTGGTTAAGCGCCAACTTCCGCCCAGGTCATGATCTCATGGTTCATGGGTTCAAACCCCAACTTGGGCTGAGCTGACAGCTCAGAGCCTGGAGCCTGCTTGGGATCCTGTGTCTCCCTCTCTCTCTGCCCCTCCCCTGCTCATGATCTGTCTCTCTATATGAAAAATAAACATTAAACTTTTTAAAAAAATAATAGCATTAACCATATTTAGACACAAATTCTGGTCTTTAGGGATAGACCTGTATCAGTTTTAAAAATAAATAAAATAAAAACAAAACTATTACTATGCAATTGTTCAATAACTATAATAATTAGCTGCATTATTAAGGTTCTGTGCATTTGTAAGTGTTTAATAGGAGACTTTATGTCCTCATAAAATTATTGGTGTAACAGGGAAAGAAACTTGATATAGAAAAATAACCTGATTATTTGTATCAATATACTCAATTTACTAGATGAGACAGGTTACTCAAAATTTGAGTGGTAGGAGATACTCAACAAATATTTACTCAAATAGATTAAGCTTTGCTTCTCTTACCTTTCATGTGTCAAGGATTCTTGTAATACTCAGTCACTCCAATTTACCAAGAAAATCTCTTAAAAAAAAAAAAAAGCTATAGCTTTTGAAATGGCTATAAATGCCATTTGTGTTAAATACACATGATTATTAATAACAGCACTTCATGAAGACTTGTTTGGGGTTAAGAATAGTGCAGAAGATGGGGCGCCTGGGAGGCTCAGTCAGTTAAGTGTTAGACTTTGTCTTAGGTCAGGATCCTGTGGTTCATGAGTTGAGCCCTGCGTTGGGCTCTGTGCTGACAGCTCAGAGCCTGAATCTTGCTTCAGATTCTGTTTCCCTATCTCTCCTTGTCTGCCCCCTTTCCCCAACTTGTGCTCTATCTCTCTGTGTCTCTCAATAATAAATAAACATTAAAAAAATGATGCAGAAAAATTTGAAAGTGAATGAAGCAACAGATTGTGCAGCCTTAAAGAGAAGTTAATTATATTAGCTTTAATACTTAACTAGACAAATGGTCCATTATTGAGGCAAAAATAATGTAGGGCTTGAACCATTTAAAATCTGTCTCTTTTAAATAAAGGTAAAAATTATTTAACTTTCTTTTGCTTTAATATTTGGGAATTAGTGATTTGCTCAAGGCCTCACAGTTTACCATCAAAGTGTGACTAACACATGATCATGGACTTCTTCGTTCAATAGAGCTTCCAAACTATTCAAAGTCATTCTACAGTCTCTTCCATAAAACACACCCTTAACTTACCCTAGTATGGTTCTCAAAACAGAAGTAAAAATTTAGAGAACTAGAAAAGTTGGTCTATGAAAGGAACTCTGAAAGATATCGTATATTGAACCAATAGGAATAATAAAAGCATTATCTTATTCTTTTAGTCTACTAAAAGAAACTCATCAGAATTACCTCATTTATTTTCAGTAGACCCCTCCTTTTCTTATTTGTTTACAAGCAGGTGCAGTTTTTAGAGCAGGAACAAAATAAGTCAGAATCAGAACTGAAGTACGCTAGAGTTTTATATCATGGAAACGTTCTCTTTAGAGATTAAATAACCAAGTCATTTTAGCTTTTTTTTTTTTTTTTTTGATGAAACAGAACAATGAAAATAATGAGCATTAAGCGACTTCTTTAACCTGGTCAGTGAATCTAGTCTATAAGACCTTTCACTCATAAAATCTTCATTGCTGCTATATGCAGGAGGGCTCAAACTAAGTTATCTGGGGACCACCCTTCACAAAGCCATGTGATAATCATCTCTGAAATGAAATATATAGATTATAGATTATATTATATAATCCTAAAGACTCTCCACCATGTAGATAAGATATTTATAGGTTTTGAAGCTAAAACAAGGTCTCGACATATTTACTTTATGGTGGTATGTGAACCGCATTGATTTTTAGGGCTGGAGTTCACATTTTTAGTGATGAATATGTGGCAAAGAATTGCTAAATACATGTTAGGTTTTATCTTTAGTTGTCTTCCAAACTTTGTGGAAAATATTGAAAATACAATTCGAACATCATTTTAGTTCTGCTCTCCCTGAAATTGACCGTGATAATAGGATTCACATGCATGTAAATGCCTCATGAAGGGCTCCCAAGAAGCCAAGTGCTGTTGACTAAGACCCAGCATCAACACTTTTGTGGTTTAGCAGGGAGTTTTGCTGCTTTGTTATACTTCTTAGTTTCTCCCATTGGGGAGGAATATGTGTGAATGGTAGGACAGAGAGTGGAAACCAACCCTCCAGACTTCCTTCTGCTCTTCAGATCTCTTTGTGGAAAGTTGGCTCTGGCAGCATAAGGTGAGCCATTAAAAGAAAAACATGGGCATTTGAAGACCTAAAAATGAGCGCCCAGAGGCACTAAAGGTATCCAACAGTGATCATTCTATCCCTTGTAAAAACAAATGGGATAGAAAATGCTTCTCCTATTTAGAACAAGAGATAATAGAACAATGGGTTTATTGATTGTTGCTTGAAGACAGAAACTAAGTCTTAATTATTTTTACCTCCAGTGCCTGGCACAGTGCATGGTATGTAGTAAAATGCCTAATAAGCAAATGTGAATTGAAAGCATGTGCACACACACACGCACACACACACACACACACAAACTCATAGGAAACACATAGTAAATGAAGCTTTGCCATTTGCATAATATATATATTTACAAACTTTGAATCAATATTATATTTGTGTCAAACCTTCTACCAAGAATGTCTCATGTAGGATTTTAGTATTTAGTCAAATAAAAGAAAACTCAGTGAGTTTTTATTTCCTACTACATGTCCATGTATTTATTTTGTACTTGACCTTCTTGTTGATATCAAAGCTATTTGCCAAGTACTGCTAAGAGCACAGGATTAAGAAATTTATGAAAAGAATATTCTATATTTTTAAGTTGTTAATTCAATACCCAAAGGGGAAAAGGAAGAAAACAGAGAAAGATTTATATCATTATTCTACATTGATTTTAAATGTAGCTAAACAATAGTTTTTCACAATTGCCTTTTTTCTTGTATTTCAACGGATTTTCCTGGGAAAGAAAATTAACTACTTTTTCAATATGCATTATTATTAATTCATAAAGCAGAACCTGTGATTTATATGCACCAAACACTTTAAATTCTGATTCTCTTAACCTTCTTTATTTGTTCTGTGTCAGTTCTCTTCCTTTATCTTTCTTTTCCTCATTCAAAAAATATGTAAATATGTATGTAAGGAGTATATATAATATAACAGTTGTGTACATAATAATAGGCATTTTTAATACATTTTTTTTCAAACTGGCTTACATACAACACCCAGTGCTCATCCCAACGAGTAATAATAGGCATTTTTAAACAATATGCTAAGCCTAAGATATTGTCACTGGGAAGCTTATGATGCCATTTTAAAACTCTATTACAAGTAGGCAAATATTCCCCCCCGCATTTTTTTTGGCAATTACATGAGGAGAAATATACATCTCAATGCTGTGAAATTAAACATTGATTTTTTTTTCCGGTTTTGCTTGTGAATTAGGCTCTAGAATAGAATTTAAAATTCATGGAGTGATTAGAAACTTTCTGACTTATATTTGCCTTTGATTCATGACTAATGATGGATAATGGAGACATTTGCCTTTTGACAAGTTATCTGTATTACTGTGTAACATATAGTCTAATCATGATGCATGATATTTATTAATGGTTTTATTTCTTTAACATGGCATGGAGCTGAGAAGAGAAATGCTGCTCAAAACTTACCTATAGAATTACAAGGGTAAAAGCTCATAATGTCACCATGAAATATTTTAGTAATTCTCTGGATATTTCCAGGAATTATATACTTAAAATAATTATAATAATAGAGACTTGAGAAGGAACAAATTCACTGAATTGGAGAATTCTGGTCATTGATAAAATTCCCTTTACATTTCAAATAGAATCTTAAATAAATGATTACTTTTCTAATTACTGCTTAAGATATATAATAGTTCAATGCAATGAAATGGGGCTCCATTGTAGTATTGGGAGTTGTCCATCCCTACAGTTATTCAAAATGAGGCTAGAATGTCACCTGTCAGGAATGATAATGATATTTCAATAGATAGAAGTATAGACTAAATGCTAAATACTTAGTTCTAAATACAATCAGTTCATAATACTCCCGCCTTAAAATCTTTCTGTGTGTCCTCTTTGCTTTAAGGATAGAATATAAAACACTTTAAATTGTCTTATAAATGTATCTACAATTTGACTCTTACTGATTTATTTAGCTTCTTGTCTTACCACTAATTACTTCAAATTCTTGGCTTCAATTATTTTGAATTTTCACTCACCAAATATGTCATAATCCTGCCTCCAGCCCTTGTAAAAAACTGTTCAATTAGTCTTAACTACCCTTTTCTTCTCTTTTACCTTTCTCCACCTACAAATTTCCTAGGTTTCATTTTCCTTCAGGTAATTGTTCTGCAGACATTTTAAGTGACAGTCAATGTCTCTCTTGTCTAGTCCCATAGCATCAAATATTTGGACCAATGGTAACACTTCAACCACTGAAATTTCCCATCACCTTATCTGTATTGCCCCAGTAGACTATAAAAATCATGAACTAAGTAACTGTATCCCATTAATTTTTGAATCCTTAGCAGCTGGTAGAGTGTTAGGCACTCAACATTCCACATGTGGAATACATACGCACACTCTCTCACACACACACTCACATTAAATTGATGAGAACTTGTTTTTTTTTCTTTATGTGCCAAAGAAACTCATATGTGGGAATGCAAAGTTGGCATCTAGAAATAACTCTATGGGGCCATCTAAACAAGTGACTACAGCAGAATATGCCAATTACTATTACTGATTCAAATATATGCTGATTCTAGTGATGTTTGAAAAGCATCTTTAGACTTACCATATCTATACCCTTTTTTGTTTGTGCAGAGTATTATCATCTTTCTAGACCAATTAATTCAACTTTAAACCAATATTCTTAACAGTAAGACAATGGCTAAAAATGTATTAAACTTAATTTTAATAAAATGAATGTGGTTTGGAAATATTCCAGTGATTATTATAAAAGAATTAGTCTACAGTCCCTATGAGGAAAATGTTCTCTTGAAATATAACTCTTATGTTGAGATGTCAACTCAGTCCCAATAAAACCTCCGTTCTTTTTGGTTTCACTGCCTACTCACCATCTGTCATTGAATTATTTCTAATTTTTAAAATTAACTAATTTATTTATTTTTAATATTTATTTATTTACTTATTTACTGAGAGTGAGAGAGAGTGTACAGACATGCACACAAGTGGGAGGGAGACAGAGAGAGGGAGAGAGAATCCCAAGTAGGCTCCACACTGTCAACACAGAGTCCACTGTGGGCCTCGAATTGTGAGATCATGACCTGAGCCAAAACCAAGAGTTGGGCACTTAACAGACTGAGTCACCCAGGCGCAGGTAATTTTTTTTTCAATCCATAATCTATATGTAAATATGTTGAGCACCTTCCCAGTGCATTCCCTCTGCATTGAGCTAAATATTAATCACATGTGTATTGTGCTATTTCTTTATAGCACAATAAATTGTACTTTTTACCGAGTTATTGTTCTAAATAAACCACCTATGAAATAATTGCATGCATTTACATTTCAAAAATTGACTGTCCTATTTGGATTAAATTCCTAAAATATGAATATGAATTCATGACGTTTTGATGTGAAAACAAAAAACTATACATGTCTTAGTCTCACACAGTTATTAATTCTTGGGGATCAAGTGATTTCTATACATCCCAGTACCTGGAAAAAAGAATGAGTTCAATTAATATTTGTTTAATTAATGAAAAGAAAGACCTGCACACACTTATTAAAATGTAAAGTGGGAAGTAACTATTATACTTTCATTTCACCAATAGACACAAAGTTGTTGATTTATATTCAAGTGTTGGATAGTTGATCTGTATACTATAATTTGCCAAATAACTAGAGAAGAGAAAACTGCAAATTCTCTATGTCACTGTTCTTTCAAACATTTTCTCTTTACTAAAAGGGCATAGAAGCACTTATCTCAAACTGTGTTTTACAGTAATTATATGAGTATGTGTTTTATGCAGCTCTATGTGAATTTGAACATCCTCACTTTCACCAGGGAGTGCATTCTAAAAATGAAGGATGTCCTACGAAATTCAAATAACTGACTTTCCAGAAACTTTTTTTCCAAAACAAAGCAAACCTTTTCACTAAATATGTATAGCTATAGAAAATTGTTTTAGTTCAGGTTGGCAGTTCCTGCTCTCCCCTTTCACAAAACAAACAAACAAACAAACAAACAAAACACACACACAAAAGAAACAAATAAACAGAAACACAGTATCTTAGACAAGGACTAGGGTGAACTCACCTACTTGGTAGGTGATCCTATGTGCTTTACTGATAGTATGCTTCTATGGGAACATAAGGGATGCCTTCTTGGAGCATTCAACTGAAAGGTGAAAGGCTGGAGCATTATCTAAGAGTTTCCATCTATTAACCTTAGAGAGTTGTGCCCCACACTTCTGAACTAAGATTTCACTACAATCCAGAGCTCTGGAAGTTGGGGGGAAGGTCCTGGGGAACATGTACGAAATTCATAGATGTACTTGAGGTTGATACTGGTAGCAAGGTGAATCAGTACCTTTTGTCACAGTTGAGCTGAAATCGGAGATTAGCCCAAGGGATGCGATGCTGGTGGACAAAATACCTCCTACAGTAGTTTTCTATAGGACAGATGTGACTCCCGGTACTTGGAATACATCCGTGACTGATGCAAGCAAAAATCTTGGCCTTTGTGAAACTTTTAGTCTGGTAACATAAAATGTTCAAGTTGAGCTACATAAACACTTGGGTAAACACATGTCTTTATTATTTGATTGAGACTTCAGATTATGGATAATTTGCAAAATTTCACAATAAACCTTTCACTAAAAAGCATTTACCTCTGTTACAGCAGTGTTTGCCTTCAGGGAAACACAGGAAATTGCCCTAATATTCAGTAATGAGAAATAGCAGTGCTAAGATATTACTATTAAATTATTTATAAACATCTTCATAATCAGAACATGTGTATGCTGATATGTATATTTATTGAAAATAGTAATTTTTTCCATATATGACATTAATAGTATCCTTCCTGAACTAAAAATTAGAATAGTATAATTTTTAATCATTTCCTTTGAAGACATATTAGATTTTCACGGTTTCACAGGAAATTCTACAACCGCTAGCATAAACAAAATAATAGTACATTTATCTTCTTAATTTCCTTAATTTATCATCTTAATTAATAATACTACAATTATCATCTTAATTTTCCATAGATTTTAAATTCCATAAAAAAAACTATCATATTCAAGTATTTTTCATGATGGAGAAAAAAAAGTGCTAGTTCAGACAATTCTTGTAATAGCCACCATGAAAATAGAAATAATATTTTTATAATTAACTAAAAAAAAGAAAAAATCTATTTTTTTTTAAATTCTGATGCATTTGTTTCAGTTTACCTTGTATCTAATGTTCTTGTTCCAAGATACCCCGAGATATTTTTGACCAGCTTGCTAATTTGCTAGTGTCAGTATCTAGATGGTTTCATAACATTGAGATAAGATTAATTTTAGATACTTGGAGCTTTTCAAAGTAGCTACCAAATTAGGATCAAAAGAGAGATATTACTTGAAAAGAGTGTGAGAGATCTTAAAATTTTGATAATATTCAACACACCCTTCGGGGAAGCAATTCTACCTTGGATTGTGCCCAGCGAAAGTGATATTTATTTACAGTATCTGGACTGATCGCATTGTTTCTTGTGGCAGGCAGTGTTTTAGAGAGAAGACCACAACAATAATTTCCATATCACATGCTTTTCTAAATGGCGACTATTTCTACAATGGATAGAGGATAATCCTTCACCCCTTGAATCTGAATCATCATTGGCCCTTGCAGCCAATCGGATGTGGTGGAAGAGACATTGCATGATTTTAGAGGATAGGTCATAAAGGGCAATCTAGCTTTTGTCTCTTTTGATTGGACAACGATTTGGGAGTCCTGAGCCACTATATAAGACACCCTATTACTCTGTGTCTGCCACGGTATGGGGAAACCCAAAGTAGCCTGTGAGGAGTGACCACATGGAGGGGCTTTTAGACTACATGAAGATAAAGAAAACATGAGAAAGGGAGAGAGAGGGTGGAAAAGCATGAGGGAGAGAGATTAGAAAGAGAAAAAGGAAGAGTTGTCTGGTAAGTTTATAGATGCCCCAGCCCCTTGCTGTTTCAGCTCTGGCCATGCCCTGAATGCAGTTACATAAGAGATTCAGCCAGAAACACCCACTGAGGGCTTTCTGAATTCCTGACCTACAGAAGCTGTGAGAGACAATAAAATTATCCTTGTTTTATCCTAAATTTATCCTTTAAATAAAATTATCAAAATACTTCTTAAGGAGAATACCCATAACTTTTGCATCTTTAAAAATTACAACTTCCATCAAGCCTTTACCCCATAATAATAGAGCCCTGAATATGTTTTACTTAATATATATGTATTGATAACCTAACTTGCTAACTTTCTTTTACTTTGAGGAATCTATATGTATGTACCTAAAATCTCTTCAAATACTTTAATCCATAGTAGAAACATAGTTTATAAAAGTATATGTGTAAAATAGTTAAAAGATAGGATGGGGGCGCTTGGGTGGCTCAGTTGGTTCATGATCTCACGGTTCATGAATTCGAGCCCCACGTCAAGCTCAACCTGTTTAGGATCCTCTCTCTCCTCTCTCTGCCCCTCCCCTGCTTGTCATGCTCTCTCTCAAAATAAACAAACTTAGAAATTAGTCAGAGAAAGACAAATATCATATGACTTCACTCATATCAGAACTTTAAGATACAAAACAGATAAACATAAGGGAAGGGAAGAATAAATCCTATAAAAACAGGGAGGAGGATAAAAACATAGACTCTGAAATATGGAGAACAAACAGAGGGTTACTGGAGGGGATGTGTGGGGGGGGGAGCGGAGCTAAATGAGTAAGGAGTATTAAGGAATCTACTCCTGAAATCATTGTTGCACTATATGCTAACTTACTTGGATGTAAATTAAAAAATAATAATAAAAATTAAAAAAAGAAAAAAAGAAATAAACTTTAAAAATAATATAAACTACAGATAATTTATATTACTTCCTTTCCTTATCATTAGCCTAAAGGATGCACAAATTATGTAATTAATACATTGGACTCAACTAATAGAAGGAGTTTTATATATATAAATCCACAGTTTGAGTTAATAAGTCAAGACATAGAAACTACATGTTTTTGTGAATTACTATGTAGTAATTTCTTAGGCTATACTGGATGGTTTATTCTTCCTTTTTCAACTCCCATGGAAATATATGAAATTTATTTTTAAAAGTTTAGTTACTAGGGAAACCTGAGTGGCTCACTTTGTTGAATGATGAATCCTGATTTCAGCTTAGGGAATGATCCCAGGTGTGTGGGCCTCCACGCTGAATGTGGAGCCTGTTTTTTTCTCTCTATCCTTCTGTTCCTCTCCCCCAATTGTACTCTCTCTCAAAAAAAAAAAAAATTGGTAGTAAAATCACTATATACAGCAAATATAGTCAAACATTAATGAAAGAGGGGATTTAAGCTGTATACAGCAACCTCAGTGGATAAAATTCAGTTATCTCACATGCAAATTACAATACTTGTTTTTTCTCTGGATTATACAAGGGGTCCTTGATTTAATAATGCATACACTTCTGTATTCTTCCCTTCAGATTGCCAAGGACCTCATTGTTCACACATCTTGGAAATAGGCCAGCGATTTTCTGAGATATAACACAAATGACCTGGTAACTTTTTTTTTTTAATGAAAATTATTCCCCAAACTCTATTGCTTGGAGTTCAACCTTTCGTTTTCCAAGTTCAAGAAATATACAAGATGTACATTAGCCTTATTATTTATTATTCACCCCGTATAAACCACTTCAAAACTCAGTAATTTAAAATAACAACCGACCCTTGTGCTCTTAAATCTACGGGTTAAGTAGTGGTTGTGCTCATGAATAAGAAATTGTCAATGGTCAACTGGGTTTGCTCATGTCATTTCCGTTCAACTGAGCATTGAGTGGTCTAAGCCTCATTCACGTGTGAGGTGGTGGACTCGATATCAGCTGGGTCTTTGGAGATACTAAGGGTCTGTCATTCTTCTTTAAGCTTACATAGACTTGTTCACAAGGGGACGATGGAGTTCTGAAGCCTAGGTGAAAAATAGAAGGTCCCTTTTGCTACTTTTTATTGGCCATGGCAAGTCACAAAGCCAATCCACATTCAATGGATGCAAAAATAGACAAATGGACTACATCTGTCAATGGAAGGAGCTTCAAAGCCATGTTGCAAATTATCTCAAATGCAGTTGGAATATAACTGTGTCATTTTGCAAACATTCAGCCATATGAACCTAGGGACCAGTCAAGGCACATGTTAGTTACCAACATAGAGAAAGAATATAATTGCTTTCTCTGACAGTCATCTCTCTGCCTTCAGACTCTGTGTATTTTTGTTATTCTCACCAGATTTATTTTTATACTCTCTGTCATTAATGGTGATAACAGAAACAATAACAAACAATGTTAATAGTATCAGTTAATAGCTATTGAATATGTAACTATCTACTAGTTATTGTACTATTTACTGACATTACCTAATTTATTCCCCTCAGCAATGACATGAAGTAAATACCATATAATATGAGGCTATGATTGAATAACTGTGAAGTTATACTGTTATGAATGACAGCTCTATATTTCAAAGTAAAAACAAGCAACGGTGCATTGGCATATAAGGACCCATACAGTCTTACACACTGAAAAGTCTTTGACGGCTCATTCTATTCTATCAGTCTCTCACTGCACTGAAGAAATTCTGGCCGCCTTGGTCATCTCAAAGCAGGACAGGCATACTCCTATGCACTAGGCATCCCATGCATCTGGAATAATTCCAGATCCATGGCTTCTTCCCTCACTTCCCCCATTCTTCACCTAGAGAGCACCTTCTTAATGATATCCACCCTGACCATGCTATTTACTATTGTAATCTACTCTCCCTCCTCCATCTCCCTAACCTGTCCTTTTCTGTTTTCCCTTTATGACTTGTCACCTTCTAGCATATTATAAAATGTACTCTAGAACTGAGATTGGCAAACTACAACTTCAGTTGTCATTGGGTCCAGCCCAACTTCTGTTTTTGTAAACAAAATTTTAATGGGATGAAGCCATACTCATAGAACTTTGCATTATCTAAGGCTACTTGTGTAATACAATGGCAGAGTTAAGTATTGAAACAGAAATGTGGGAACCCTAAAGCTGAAAGTATTTAATATATGGCTCTACACAGAAAAATGTTTCTTACCTGTGTCAGAATGTAGAACTCCAATAGATCAGGGAGGCATTATTTTTTCTATGTATTCTACTGTCTACAAAAACAAATTAATTTTCTGGGGCACCTGGGTGGCTCAGTCAGTTAAGCGTCAAACTTCGGCTCAGGTCATGATCTCACAGTCCGTGGGTTCGAGCCCCTCACCGTGCTCTGTGCTGACAGCTCAGAGCCTGGAGCCCGCTTCGGATTCTGTGTCCCCTTCTCTCTCTGCCCTCTCCTGCTCATACTCTGTCTCTCTCTGTCTCAAAAATAAATAAAAACATTAAAATTTTTTTTAAAGAAAAACAAATTAATTTTCAAAGAAATGAATTCACCAGCCTGCCTCTCTTTTTTGTATATCCACACACTAATTTTATCATAAATGCTTTGGGCCAAAATCAACATAATATAGGAGGGACAATTTTGAGGTGGACAATACAACACAGTTTAAAAATATTTTCATATACAGCATAGGGGCATCTGGGTGACTCAGTTGGTAAAGGGTCAGACTTCAGCTCAGGTTATGATCTCGTGGTCCATGGGTTTGAGATCTGCATCTGGCTCTGTGCTGACAGCTCAGTGCCTGGAGGCTGCTTGGGATTCTGTGTCTCCTTCTATCTCCCTGCCTCTCCCCCACTCATGCTCTGTCTCTCTCTCTGTCTCTCAAAAATAAATAAATATCATTTTTTTTTTAATTTTCAATGCAGCATATATTCATGATAGGATGAGATAAATACATTTGCCTATTCCTTTCACGCTCGAGTTTGCTGTTGAAAGATTTTTCTGATGTATATATCTTGATTTATTTCCCCCTCCAAATTGATTGCTGACCCTCCTTTAAAGTCCAACTAAAGGCTCATCTCTATTTTTGGATCCTTTCCAATTACTTCAGTCTAAAACATGTAATATCCGTTTTAATTTCTGTATCTCCTAGTAATTCTGTTATTAGTATGGACATTTTGTTATATGCTAAACATGTTTTCTAGCTATAGATATAGTGCTTTGCCAAATTACCTTTAAAAGACTAGTATCCTGAGCAAGAGTTTTGGCTTTGTCTACGGTGACCAACATTGAATTTGGAATTTACTAGTCATTCCACTAATATTTGATTTTGTTGTAGTCACAATTTAACTCTGTTAAAAACAATTTGAACATGCTAAGTGTCTGTCTTTAGTTATAAAATATTATACTTACTCTTTCTTGAAAGGATAAGAATGGCAAAATATATATTTTTAAAAAAATTATTTCAAGTTCCTCAAAAAGAGAAGTTCTCAAATGCCCAAGCCTCTTTTTTTTTTTTTATCCAAGGTGTAAATATCATATCCCAGCCTTTGTCATTTTACTTTATTTCAGACAATATTAGAAAGTGTTGACATGTGAGAGATTGATACGAGTTTTCATTTGAAAACCATCCAACCTCAGAAAAGTATTATTTCACATAATTAGAGGAGTGAATTAAAGTCAGTACTTATCATATGAAATCAAGATTCCTTTTTAGCTCCACTGTAAGATGTATTACATTCATTCATTTGTTCAATAAACATCTTAAATTTCCATTTGCACACACTTCATTGTGAAACTATGAATAAGGAAGGTAACTTCCATTTGTTTCTTCCCATAAAGGAGCCCACAGCCTTGGAGACAAGGGCAGACACAGAGTGCTACCCATGAATTCACAATGAATTCTACATTCAGATGCATATCTGAAAGGTTTACATGGACCAATCTTTATAGGCAAATATTTTACCTTTGAGCTTGTTGGTTTTTGGTTTGCTCTTTATAATCATAGATAGGAATTAACTTTATATGTTTTCCCCCCAAGTTTCTGTAATTTCATCAATTTCAAAAAAAATCTGAAGGATATTTTTGGAAATTCTGGAAATTTCTATAAAAATTTCCTAAAATATCTCTTGCTTTAAATTCCTATGCTGCATAAATAATTTTAATGAATGAAAATTATTTATATTTTCTTCATCTTTTGAAAATTAGTGGCTCAAGAAAATTCTTTAAAAATTTTTTTTAGTATTTATTTACTATTGAGAGGGGGAGAGAGAGAGAGAGGGAGAGAGAGAGAGAGAGACAGCCCAAGTAGGAGAGGGACAGAGAGAGAGGGAGACAGAATCTGAAGCAGGCTCTAGGCTCTCAGAGCCTGACTTGGGGCTCCAACTCATGAACCATAAGATCATGATCTGAGGTCAAGTTGGATGCTTAACCAACTGAGCCACCCAGGAACCCCAGTGATTCAGGAAAATTCTTAAAGAGCCTACATTCTCCTGGTAATATTAGACATTGTCATTTTTCCAAATATTCTGTTATATGACTACTTTTGCTACATGTGATCTCTTCTTATGCTCAATAAAATTGTTAAATGTAAGGGTGCCTGGGTGACACAGTCAGTTAAGCATCTGACTTCAGTTCAGGTCATGATCTCACAGTCTGTGAGTTCAAGCCCCGGGTTGTGCTCTGCGCTGATAGCTCAGAGCCTGGAGCCTGCTTCAGATTCTGTCTCCCTCTGTCTCTGCCCCTCCCATGCTCACGTTCTGTGTCTCTCTCAAAAATAAATAAACATTAAAAACAAAAGTTAAATGTAACCACTCTTTGTCACCCATTTACTTTTCTTTTTTGAGCTATGTAAACATTTGTATATATTTTAGCTTCTCAATTATATTTTTGACTCCATCATAGTAAGGAACATGTCCTATTTCCTTACTATCACCCATTAAAAAACACTACTTTATTAAATGATGAGAAATATTTTAAATAATTTATACTTTTAACATTGTAAATTAAAAAAAAGATATTCAATTGTTATTTTATATTTCATCTCCACATAACAAGTCTTTGTGGCAAATTCTTCATCACATAGAATCTAATAATTTCTTCAGAATTATGTTCATTTTGAGCAATATCATCATTTTTATTCTTAACATCAAAATTCAGATCCCTCTTTAGTCTTCCACTAACATTTTTAACATATAGTCTATGCTTGAATCTTGATTGAGCCCGTGTTTTCCCTGCCTAGAACACACCTCTATAAGATATCTGTATCTTTTGCTCTCCCATTTCTTTCCAAATTCTGTTTAACATTATCTTATCAAAGAGACTTTCTTGCTCTATATAAAACAATAAATTAGTTCCTGTTTATCCATTTACCACACCCCACCATTATTTTTTCCAATATCTTTAATACTCTATCTCTCTATCTCTCTATCTATCATCTATCTATCTATCATCTACCTACCTATTGATCTATAAATCAATAATGTATTTATACCTATTATTTATTCATCACTTGATCCTAAGAACAATACTCTCTAATTGGGTAAACAGTTTGGTCTGTTTTCATCCCTGTTATTTCCTGAGTGCATAAAACAGCATCTAATACATAGTAGGTACTCAATAAGTAGCTTTTATCCACACCACCAATTATATCTTTTTAAAGTAATATTGAAAATATCTTAAAAGGATGAAAGATGAATAATAATTTTAGTGTTTGTTAAATGTTAATGTTTTTACCATTGCTTTCATCAATTATCAGTGCACAAATATATAAATAAAATGTGATTTTAATTTTGCTGTTAATTTTTTAATAACTGTTAAGTTTTAGTTCTTATTTGAAAGTAACACTGAAAGTCTAACTATCCTAATTTTTTTGCCCTATCCATTCATAGGTGACTTGTCACTAAATAATTAATACATTTATTAAAATACTCAGATTTCATTTTTATAAATTCCTGTGAGATACCTGGAAGAGATGATCTCATTTTGTTCAAAGGATTATTAAGACAAAATGTTGTTCCTTTTCTTTTTTGCCCTACACTGTCTAATTAATGGAAGAATTTAATTAATAGCAGAAAACAATCATTTTGTTGAAGATGTTCATCATTAAATTAATCCCTAGAGTTTCAGTATTTGTTAAGAGTACTGCAACGATTCTCATTTTGGATTAAGAAATAATAAGTGCAGCTATGTATATATTTGTCATCAGTTCTTCTTATAATACTTCTACTTTCCACTTTAAGAAAAAATTGTACTGGATTGGGTCTCTTTCAGCAGAGTAGAATGGGCCAAACCTATTCAATAGCCAACTTTTATTTCTTTAATATATATATTTATTTGACAACAGAATCTTCTAGAGAAATTCTCCACCTAATTCCTAGGAAGTTAGTAGCATTCTAAGTACTATATAATGTATTGCTTGAATTATGGCCATGAGCTGATTGGATCATAGTGGGTACTTGACTCCATCGGATAGCAACAAATCTATTAGATAAGCATGTTCCTCAAAGAGTTAGGACAACATGGATCTGACTAATGCTGAATACCAATCTTCCAGCAGCAGAGACCAACATTGTGTCCCTGATATGGGACCATGTCCTGGGTTATTAGGCAGGTATCTGGTAACAGATTGATTGCATCGGACAACTTCCATCATGGAAGGGGCAGCGTTTTGTTCCTACTGAGATAGATGCTTACTCTGGATACAGATTTGCCTTTTCTGCATGCAATGCTTCTGCAATAAATAGCATCCATGGACTTAAAGGATGCTTTATCTATTGTGATGGTGTTGTGTAGATTTACTTCTGATCAAAGAATTTACTTCAAAGCAAAAGAAGTGCAGCAATGGGCTTATGCTTATGGAATTCACTGGTCATCGCATGTTTCCCACCATCCTAAAGCAGTAGTAGCTTGATAGAACACTGGAAGAGCCTTTTGACAACTTAGTTGCAAAACCAGCTAGGTGGGTCTACATATCAGAACTGGGACAAAGTTCTCCAGAAGACTGTATATCCCCTGAATCTGTATCCAATGTATGTTGTTGTTTCTCCCATAGTCAAGGTTCAAGGGTCCAGGAAGGAAAGAGTGGAAGTGGGGGCGGCACTGCCTCTGTTATTCCTAGTAACCCTCTAGCAATATGTTTGTTTCCTGTTCTCATGACTTTATGTTTTGTTGGCCTAGAGGTGTTAGTTCCAAAGAGAAGAATGCTTCTGTTAGGAGTCACAACAATGGTTCCATTGGACTGGAAGCTAAGGCTGTCCCCAGGACATTTTTAGTTCCTCAGGCCTTCCAATCAACAGGCAAAAAAAAGAAGCTGAAGTGCTGGCTAGGGTGATTGATTCTGACTATCAAGGGGAAATTGGAATACTACTCCACAGCAAAGATAATAAAGTTTGTCTGGAATCCATTATGGCATCACTTAGTATTATTATGCTTTATGGATTAAAGTCAATGGAAAACAGCTTGAAGTCTGGAACTGTGATGCCTCCAGCTTTGGTTTTCTTTTTCAAGATTGCTTTGGATATTTGGGGCCTTTTCTGGTTCCATACAAATTTTAGGATTGGGTGCTCTAGCTCTGTGAAGAATGCTGGTGTTACTTTGATCGGGATTGGATTGAATATGTAGATATCTTTGGGTAGTATCGACATTTTAACAATATTTGTTCTTCCTATCCAGGAGCATGGAATCTTTTTCCATTTTTTTGTGTCTTCTTGAATTTCTTTCATAAGCTTTCTAGTTTTCAGTGTATAGATTTTTCACTTCTTCGGTTAGGTTTATTCCTAGGTAGTATTTTGGGTGCAATCATAAATAGGATTTCCTTGATTTTTCTTTCTGCTGCTTCATTATTGGTGTAGAGAAATGCAACTGATTTCTGTACATTGATTTTATATCCTGCCACATTGCTGAATTGTATCACTTCTAACAGCTTTTTGGTGGATCTTTTGGATTTTCCACATAAAGTATCACGTCATCTGTGAAGAGTGAAAGTTTGACTTCCTCCTTGCAGATTTGGATGCATTTTATTTCTTTGTGTTGTCTGATTGCTGATTCCAATGCTACCATGAACAACAGTGGTGAGAGTGGAAATCCCTGTCGTGTTCCTGACCTTAGGAGGAAAGCTCTCAGTTTTTCCCCATTGAGGATTATATTAGAGATGGGTTTTCCACATATGGCTTTTATGATCTTGAGGTATGATCCTTCTATCCTTACTTTCTTGAGGGTTTTTTCAAGAAAGGATGCTGTATTTTTATCAAATGCTTTCTCTGCATCTATTGAGAGGATCATGTGGTTCTTATTCTTTCTTTTATCAATGTGATGTATCACATTGATTTGCAGATATTGAACCAGACTTGCATCCCAGGGTAAATCCCACTTGATCATGGAGAATAATTCTTTTAATGTATTGTTGGATCTGGTTTGCTAGTATCTCGTTGAGAATTTTTGCACTTATGTTCATCAAGGAAATTGGTTTATAATTATCCTTTTTAGTGGGTTCTTTGATTTTGGAATCAAGGTAATGCTGGTCTCATAGAAAGAGTTTGGAAGTTTTCATTTCATTTCTATTTTTTTAGAACAGCTTCAAAAGAAAAGGTGTTAACTCGTTTTTAAATGTTTGGTAGAATTCCCCTGGAAAGCCATCTGGCCCTGGACTCTTGTTTGTTCGGAGATTTTTAATTACTGATTCAATGTCTTTACTAGTGATGGGTCTGCTCAAATTTTCTATTTCTTTTTGTTTCAGTTTTAGTAGTTTATATATTTCTAGGAATTTGTCCATTTCTTCCACATTGACCAATTGGTTGGCATATACTTGCTCTTAATATTTTCTTATTATTGTTTGTATTTCTGTGGTATTGGTTGTGATATCTCCTCTTTCATTCGTGATTTTATTTTTTGGGGCCCTTTCTTTTTTATTTTTGATTTTTTCTAGTTAGGGATTTATCAATTCTGCTATTTCTTTCAAAAAAAAAACAGTTTCTGGTTTCATTGATCTGTTTTACTGTTTTTTGTTTTGTTTTGTTTTGTTTTGTTTTGTTTTTGTCAATAGTATTGATTGCTGCTCTAATCTTTATTATTCCCCTTCTTCTGATGGTTTTGGGCTTTATTTGTTGTTCTTTTTCCAACTCTTTAAGGTGCAAGGTTAGGTTGTATATCTGAGAACTTTCTTCCTTCTTTATGAAGACCAGGATTGCTCTATACTTCCCTCTTATGACTGCCTTTTCTGCCTAGAGCTTTGGGGCTGTGGTGTTATAATTTTCGTTGGCTTCCATGTACATTTTGATTTCCTCTTTATTTTTTTTTTTGTTAACCCATTTATTCTTTAGTAGGATGTTCTTGAATCTCCAAGTATCCATAGTCTTTCCAATTTTTTTTTCTTGTGATTGATTTCAAGCTTCAAAGCATTATGGTCTGGGATTATGCAAGGTAGGATCTCAATCTTTTTGTACTTGTTAAGGGCTGTTTTGTGTCCCAGGACATGATTTATTCTGGAGAATGTTCCATGTGCACTCGAGAATAATATGTATTCTGCTGCTTTAGGATGAAATGTTCTGCCCATCCAGTCCAGTGTGTCATTCAAAGCCATTGTTTTCTGGTTGGTTTTCTGCTTAGATGATCTGTCCATTGCTTTAAGTGGGGTATTGAAGTCCCCTACTATCATGGTATCATTATGAATGAGTTCCTTTATGTTTGTGATTGATTTATATATTTGAGTACAGACACATTTGGGGACATAAATACTGACAATTGCTAGATCTTATTGGTGGATAGTCCCCTTAATTATGATATAATGCTCTTCTTCATCTCTCGTTATAGTCTTTATTTTAATATCTAGTTTGTTGATACACATATGGCTACTCCAGCTTTCTGTTGACAACCGTTAGCATAATAGATGGCTCTCCATCCCCTTTGAATTTGCAGGTGCCTTTGGGTCTAAAATGGATCCCTTATAACAGGAAGCATATAGATGGATCTTGTTTTCTTATCTATTCCGATACCCTATGTCTTTTGATTGGAGACTTTAGTCCATTGACATTTACAGTGAGTACTAAAAGATAAGAATTTAGTGTCATTGTGTTGCCTGTAGAGTTGGAGTTTCTGGTGATGTTCCCTGGTATTTTCTAGTCATTGTTGCTTTCTCTATTTTGTGTTTTGTTTCATATTTTCTCCACTCAGAGAGTCCCCCTTACAATTTCTTGCAGGGCTGGTTTAGTGGTCACAAACTCCTTTAGTTTTTGTTTGTCTGGGAAACTCTTTATCTCTCCTGCTATTTTGAATAACACCTTACTGAATAAAGAATTCTTGTCTAAGATACGTTTATATACAGAGAATAAACTGAGTGTTTCTGGAGGAGTGTTGGGTGGGTGACGGGCTAAATGGGCAAGGGGCATAGAGGAGGACACTTTTGAAGTGAGCACTGGGTGTTATATGTAAGTGATGAATCACTAAATTCTATTCCTGAAATCATTATTACACTATATGTTACACTAACTTGGATTTAAATTTTTAAAATAAATAAAATAAATAAATTTTAAAAAATAAAATAAAATAAGGATGCCTGAGTGGCTCAGTCAGTTGAGCGTCGGACTTCAGCTCAGGTCATGATCTCACCACTTGTGAGTTTGAGCCCCATGTAGGGCTCTGTGCTGAGAACTCAGAACCTGGAGCCTGCTTCGGATTCTGTGTCCCGCTCCCTCTCTGCCCCTCCCTCGCTCATGCTCTGCCTCTCTCTCTCAAAAATAAATAAAACATTAATTTTTTTTAAAATTATAAATATATAAATGTTTTAATATATATTTATTATACATATAATAAATATATATATATATTGTTTCTCTAGAGAACACTGACCAATAGACCAGATACTGGAGATGAGATGAGGAATGTTAGTGAAAAGTAGAGGTTGGGGTTGGACGTAACAGAAGCACACAAAGTTCTGAGATATCTGCTTAATTTACCAAGTGGAAATGTTGAATTTGGGAAGGGCAGATTTATCCAGAGCATGCAAGTTGCTGAGAACCTTCTGGGGCGCTGCCAATGCAGGTGTGAGTGTCTGAGGTGAGGGAAGTCTTAACTGGAACACATGTTGCTCTGGGGCATCTTCAAGATCCCTTGATTGTCATGATGGACAGTTGGGTTGGAAAATTAAATAGAACATGTAAAAGATAATTAAGCAAATTTGAGATAGCATCATCACCATAGGCTAAAATCCAGGAACATATATATTGCCAATTTTCTTGCCCGCAGGATTCTTCCAGTAGGAAGAAAGTGAATGATATTTGGAAGATAGAAGTGTAAGAAAAATTCTTATTGTTCCAGAAAAGGTGAGCAGGGATGTGAGCTCTGTAAATGCCAAATGTAAAAATTTGTCAGTGGTTTCCATCATCCTCAATTAATCACACACTTCATTGCTGAAAAGAGCGAGATAAACAGCACTGGTTTTTTGTGATACCTGAACTTTTCGATATTTTGGGACATTGGAATTTGTAAGTGACCTTTGCTCTAGCCCCTCCATAGTTTTATAAGCATGTAAGTCCCCATATTAAATCCTTTCCTGCCGGAAATGTATATAATTGATTCATGGGGGTCTTTGGCTAAACCTTGAATAATATGGAAGTGGCTCTAATTTATGAGCACAGAAAATGAGGCAGACTTGTAAACTGAAACAGAAATGATACCATGTGGACCCTAAAACATAAACACTTTTCTGTAACTTTTTTCCCACAAAACCCAATTTTACTTCTTTTCCTCTGTATGTGTGCATGTGTGTGTGTGTGTAAACAGAAAGGCCTACCCTCATATATATGTGTGGTTTTCTTTTATTTACTACTGCATTAATTTGCTAAGGCTGCCATAAAAAGTACCACAGACTGAGTGGGTGACTTAAAAAAAAAAGAAATTTATTTTCTCAGAGTTCCAGAGATCAGAAGTCCAACATCAAAAGGTTGGCAGGGTTGGCTTCCTTTGAGGCCTTTCTCCTTGGCTTCTAGATGGCTTCTTCCTTGTCTTCACAAGCTTTCTTCTGTGAGTCTGTGTCTTAATCGCCTCTTTTCAAAAGGATACTAGTCATATTGGATTGAAGTCTACCCAAATGACTTTATTTTAACTTAAGTGCTTGTAAAGACCCTATCTCCAAATACAGTCACATTCTGAGATACTGTGTGTAAGAACTTTAACATACACATTTTTAGTATACAATTCATCCATACATAATTGGGGATACAATTCATCCATAATAATCACTTGAGCTATATGAGCCTTAAAATCTTGGAGAATAGCTCATAAGAAATAAAATATTGGGGCGCCTGGGTGGCGCAGTCGGTTAAGCGTCCGACTTCAGCCAGGTCACGATCTCGCGGTCCTTGAGTTCGAGCCCCGCGTCAGGCTCTGGGCTGATGGCTCGGAGCCTGGAGTCTGTTTCTGATTCTGTGTCTCCCTCTCTCTCTGCCGCTCCCCTGTTCATGCTATGTCTCTCTCTGTCCCAAAAATAAATAAAAACATTGAAAAAAAATTAAAAAAAAATAGAATATTAATTATAATTGCAATATTTTTCAAGTTTTTACTAGATTTATGGATGTGTGTACAGGGTTTTATATTCCCTTACTCTATAAAACCAACTCAGGAGATCCATTTGTTTTTACCTTAATTTTAGTATGTAGTTCTCAACTGAGGGTCTGAGTTGTTGGGTAACTTTCCCAGTGTTATTTTGATGTCTCTTAAGAGTGAGCCATTTCCACTGCTGATAGGAATGCAAACTGGTACAGCCACTCTGGAAAACCTATGGAGTTTCATCAACAAATTAAAAATATAACTACCCTACAATCCAGCAATTGCATTACTAGGTATTTATCCAAAGGATACAGATGTGCTGTTTTGAAGGGGCACATGCACCCCAATGTTTATACCAGGGCTATCGACAATAGTCAAAGTATGGTAACAGCCCAAATGTCCATTGACTGATGAATAGATAAAGAAGATATATATATATATATATATATATATATATATATATACACACATATACACACACACAATGGAGTATTACTCAGCAATCAAAAAGAATGAAATCTTGCCATTTGTAACAACATGGATGGAACTAGAGTGTATTATGCTAAGCAAAATTGGTCAGAGAAAGACAAATGCCATATGACTTCACTCATATGTAGAATTTAAGATACAAAACAGATGAACATAAGGGAAGGGAGGCAAAAATAATACAAAAACAGGGAGGGGGACAAAACATAAGAGACTCTGAAACATAGAGAACAAACCAAGGGCTGCTGGAGGGGTTGTGGGTGGGGGGATGGGCTAAATGGGCAAGGGGCATTCAGGAAGACACTTGTTGAGATGAGCACTGTTATATGTAGGGGATGAATCACTGGATTCTACTCCTGAAATCATTATTACACTATGTGCTAATTAATTTGGATGTAAATGTAAAAAAATAAATGAGTGAAAAAAAATGAGTGAGCCTTTTGAGATAATCAGAATGAGGCAGGAAGATACAGAACATATATTATCAGAGATAAGATAAAATAGGAATAATCTCACTAACACCAAATGTTTCGGCTGACTCCACCTTTAAGATCTGAAGATATTTTATTGTTACACTTGAAATTATGATGATTATGATGTTGCAGACAATTATACTTTCATGCTTTTGCATCTTTGTCTTTCTGCCTACATGATGAACTCAGTTCATAACTTTCCAGGTTAAAATTTGTGTTCTTAATCTGTTGATGTTTATAATTAAAAATGAAAATAAGAGACAAAAGTTCTGAAGCCTATCTTTCATAGGTCTAATATTGAAATGCACTGTTTTTGTAACTGTCACCTCACCACAGGCCAATGAGCCAAGAGGCAAGATGTTGGGATAAGAAAAGCAACTTTATTCAGAAATCCAGCAAACTGAGGAGATGGTAGACTTTGGTTCCCAAAGAACCTTCTCCCCTTGGCATAAAATTCAAGTCTTCTTTTCTTAGCAAAAGAGGGAAGCAGGAAGGGATTGGAATCAAAGGTGACTCACACCTGTAGACATCCAAGGAATATTAGGTAACTTCTTTGTTTTGGTCGGTTGATTTTTGCATACAAGAATCTGGTCATGTGTTTCCTATAAATCTTAAACATAGCATAGTCATTTCTGTACGTACTTTCTTATCCCTTCAAGTGAGGTAGTTTTTGGAAAGAGCAGTTTTTGCAAATATTAGCTGTAAGCAAAATTTTTCTTTGTGCAGGGCTAAGCAGAAGTTTCTAAGCTATAGTTTACAGCAGCAAGGACAATAGAAGCCATATGGAGTCAGACATACTAAGTTTCTCCCTGTTACACTATAAGAAATATACTGGTATTTTAAATAAAAGGACTTTTTAAATTTTTTTTTTAATTTTTTTTTCAACGTTTTATTTTTTATTTTTGGGACAGAGAGAGACAGAGCATGAACGGGGGAGGGGCAGAGAGAGAGGGAGACACAGAATCGGAAACAGGCTCCAGGCTCTGAGCCATCAGCCCAGAGCCTGACGCCGGGCTCGAACTCACGGATCGCGAGATCGTGACCTGGCTGAAGTCGGACACTTAACCGACTGCGCCACCCAGGCGCCCCTTAAATATTTTATACAAGGTTCCACTCTGAAAGGAATTTGACATAATGGACCTAAATAGGGTGGAAAGAACTAAGTTGTACAGAGAGAAAAACAAACAAACAAACAAACAAACAAACATGAATGAGCCTTACAGGAGAAGTAGGTTTTTAATAAGAATAGGAAAAAAATATGAAAAATGAATATTATACCAAAATCCATTTTCTCCAAGTCTCTAAGCATAAAAAGCCATAGGATTTCCTTCCTCCCATGTCTGAAAGAAATGCTAAAGACATGGAAGGTGATGAGAGGAAGAGTCTTTGTTTTATCTGTTACCTCTCGGTGTCACCAACGGCTTTGCCAGCTGAAAGAACTAAGAATGTCAGCCTCGTTGTAGTCCATACAAAGGGGCAACCTGATGAAACAGAAGAGAAATAAAAATCCCACTGCAAGATAATTATGGAATCATGCACAAACCTTTAAAGGTTAATGAGCTCTCTAGAGAAGATGAATGACAGTTCTGAAATCAGTTGTCTGCCTATAATCCATTTTCAACATAATCCTAGTTGTGAAGATTTGACATATTACAGGTAATTTGGGGTGAACGTTAACTGTGAAAATGGTAATTTAAGTAAGCCCAACTGATATTAAAAGAAACATCATTTGGCCAAGGGATGAAGCCGAAGAATTTAAAACTTAGTGGCTAGAAAAACCAAAGCACACCTTAATGATAAAAAGCAAAGTGAATGACCAAAGGGTGATCTTTTAATTCATTCATCTCGGTATTAGGTCAAATGAGACCTATCTTTGGATTGTTCTTTTATGTGAATTTTCAATTATATAATTAAGCAAAATTATTTCCTTCTCGTTAAATAATATCATGATAGAAAAGAAAAAAAAAATAATCCAAAAAGAAACATGTTTACCAAAATATATCTGAAATACCTAGGTTGCTTTTAGAGTAGACAAATATAGCATGATATTTTTTGAAATAATATTTGCCTAATTTTTATTTAATAAAGCTCACATATGTGAAAAGAGGATAAAGACTTTAGCAAGGACATTTACAAGGGCAGCCAATTCATTAATTGGGGAATAAGTTAATGTAAGAATAATTTATAACATTAAACTGGTGAAATAAGAAAAAAATTGCTTTTTAGTTTCATATAAAAAAGGCAGGTCTCTAACGTGTTTAAGTTTTAAAAAAGCGTGTTGCAAATCAGTAACATTGACATCCTATATAAATTGTTGTTTTAATATTTATGCTTGTGCTCATGTCAACTTGTAATTAGAGAATCTCATTATTAGAATTCATAATAAAATATTAGGAGTAAATATTTACTGAAAACTATCCAGTCCATTTTATTGTTCCAGTAACTGTTAATCACTTTATGTATATTATTTTATTCAAATATCTTAACAACTATACAAGATTTGTATTATTGTTATTACTATTACATGATAAGGTTTAAATACTATGATTTTATGGTCATATGACTTATGCAAAATTACCCCATCTATAAATAGAGAAATCAGAATTTTAATTTAAGTGATTTTCTTTTAGAAATTGAACTGTAGACATTATTGTTTTGATATTTTCACCTTTATAAAAATTAAAATGGGACACACAATTTTTTTTAATTTTAATTCTTAATAAACATAATCAGAAATAGCTTTTGTATTGGTCTTTTTGAATAAATCATGTTAAATACTCTAGTTTCTGCAAAAATGTAGCCCATTTATGAGATAAATAGATATAGATACAGATATATAGAATTTTTCCATCACAGGGTAGAAACTCAGGCAGGCTTTCTATATTGTATTCTCAGAAGGAGAATTCATTTTACTTTGGGGATTCTCAGTTTTTGCTTTTAAAACCTTTAACTGATTGGATGAGGCCCACCCATAAAATGATGGATAATCTGCTTTCCTCAAAGTCTACTGATATAAAGTTAATCACATCTAAAATATACCTTTATAGCAATATCTAGATTGGTGTTTGACCAAACAACTGGGTACCATAGCCTAGATGAATTAACACATAAAATCAACCATCACAAATGTCTAATCTGTAAACATGACTAAACTTTGCCATCTTGACGAACCTAAAATAAGTGAGCAAACAGTGATTCAGCTGATGTTACGTGGAGGGTATTAGAATAAATAAATTAGAGACAGAAAGAGAGAGACACTATCTATTCCATTTCTACCAGTCAGATCTCTTCCTTGACCACAAAACACTTAAAATAAGTTTTATTTTTTTCTTAAGGTGGTAGAGGGGTGTGTGTGTGTGTGTGTGTGTGTGTGTGTGTTTTAATTTTGTTTTGGTATTTTTGTTTTTGCTTTGTTTTTTGCTTTGTTTGTTTATTTGCTACTGGCCTTCAAATGAGCCTAAATGTTACAGATTTTATTAAGTTTGACAAAAAGTAAGCAGAGAAGTTACTAGAATCTACAAAGCACCAATCTATTTCTTAAGAAAATAATCTCACAGGGGACAATTACAACACTCCCCTTAAGATTCTAAACTCATTTCCAAAGCTAAAATATGAATTAAAAGTTATTCTTATATATCATAGCACAAAAGCTCAGTGCTCGAATTATTATGTTGATTAACATTCAGATGCTGGATGTGGCTTCAAGACCTCAAGTTTAGAGGAAAAGTCAAGGTGTGAAAGAACTCCTTTCGTTTCATAATTATAGTGATTTCAACATTTACAAATTAATTCCGTACCCATTATTACATTAAAAATGGCAAAATTAATTTGCACCTGAACTATTTTAACTGATTAAAATATACAAAGATCTACATTTAATCTAAATACTGTATAATTTCTACATTTGTGTTGCATTGTACAAAGACACTGATTTTGTTCAACAAACCAATACCTGTTTTACATATTCTGTTCTCCCAAATACTTTACAGTTCTTTTAAAATGATAAAATGATAACATTTCAAGGTTAACACTATGAAAGTAAAAGATTTTAATTGGTTACAGACTCGTGGAAAAAAAGTTCATACCGATGTAGATTATAAAAGAAGAACTGAATTCAGTGACAGAAATATAACACAGTTTCTGACAAAATTAGTAGAAATAAAGCAAGACACTCTTCTTAATTTTTCTTATAGGCAAAATATGAAATTAGCCATAAAATACAAGACAGGTCCTAAATTACATTTACATTATTGTCATGTGATGTAATATACATATATGCATATGGACATATGCATAGATAAACTCATGCAAGATGAAAAGACTCAATATTATAGTGAGTATATGAAAATCAAAGCCAGCAAACTCTTCATAATAAATTTGTTCATTTATTATTCAATAATAAAAAAATCACTTTGTTCATATTATTTCTATCTAACAAAGAAGGGACGCTGAGTTTGCACAGAAGTCCATGGTATTGTCTGTTCTCATGATTGGAAAGAACAGATATTGTACACTTTGCTAAAAATGTTTGACAGTAGAAAGGCTGAGAAGTTATTATCATGAAAGACACTGAGTTTGCAAATGTTCTTCTCAGAGACATGAGAGCAGTTCTAAGCACAGGGCAGGAAATGCATACTAGAAACATGACCAGAATCCCTGAAATCCCAGCGACAAATCTATCTGTACTTTCCTGTGCTTCCATAATGGGTTATCACGTTTCTATTTGGGTGCTGGACTTTCCTGCTGCTGTCAGGCATTTAGTATCTTTCCAGTTATAGGTTTAAAAAATCAGCATTTCTCCTCCAACTTTTGCCAATCCTTCCGAAAGGGGAAAATTAAATAAAGCACTTACTGTGAATACTAAGGCCAGTAGATTTTCCAAACACTTTATGTTAAAATAGAATAGCATAGCAGACAATAGAATGATGGTTCTTAAAGATTTCTTTTTCTTCATATGCCCTCTTCTCCTCTGTATAAGCCAGATTTTGTTTTACTTCCTTTCCTTTTTTTGGTCGAGCCTAAAATATTTAGGACAGAAGATAGCAATTCTCCAGAATTTTGAATGCGAGATGTGAAAGCTAAATTGAAGACTCCATAAAAATGGAAGAAGCAGTTATCTGAAAGAGACGACCAGAGGAGGAAAAAGGAAGCCCTTTATTTTTTCTGTTAGAAAATAAAAAAGAAAGAATTGGCTTGTTATAGGACCTTCAAATAACTTTCCATGCAAATAATTTTACAATACACATTAGCCATTTCTCCCAGGCATAAGTGCAGTGGTTTTTAGTAAAACTGTTAATAGGTCGTAATCAATGAATGAGAACAAATGGAAATTGGCAGAGGGCTATCTTAGATATATTTGGGATATATTTCCCTGAAGATTATAGAACGTGTAACCATTAATTATATATTTGTAGTGAAGCCGACTGTTCATTTCCAGCCTATTCTGAACATTCTTCATTGTTTCCAGGTAACATCTTTTTTTTTTCCACTCATTTTTCTTCCTGAAGAAAACTTAAGGTTAATATTTGTCATGAACTGTTGCTGACTTCTTATTTTTTAGCTTGTCTCCAAGGAAATGTGAGATGATCATCTAAGTAGTAGGTACATGTTACCAAGATGAAATTTTGTATATTCCATGTGTAAAGAGCTTTTCATAAAATGAGGGAGTCATTCCCAGTATATGCAAGAATTATGGTGTCCGTAACACTACGGGAAGGTCTGCAAGAACAATCATATGTTTATATGTTCTGTTGCATTAATACAACCAATGCTCATACATTTGGTTTCTTATTTGACTGTGATAACATTGCTTCATTTGAGTTGATAATGGTGATTTTTTTCACTGTAACTTAAATGACACTGTCTTTATGGTGGACACATCATAATTAATATAAATTAAATAATTATCTAAAGATCGCATTTCCCAAGTGGCCAAATGTTTTATTCTTGACATTTCTCTGTCTCTCTCCCTACCTTTTGGATATATCCAGAATTTATCATTTCTCAACATCTTCACTGCTACCACCTGGGTCCAAGATAGCAACAAACCATACAGTATTTCTTGCAAATACTGATTTTCCAAGCATCTATTTCTGATACAGTAGCCAGTGTGATCTGTTAAAAATATTTCAGACCATATTATTCTTCTATTCCAATACACTATCATTCTTTGCTGACTGTTCCAAACAAAATGATATTGCCAATACTCTCACCTTCCAACCCCCTTTTAGATGCTTTAATATTCTGAAAAGCTCTCATAACCATATGACACGTTACATTTCTATGTTTACTATTTATCGTCCCAGATATAACATAATGAAAACGTGAGGTCAGGAACTTTATTTTCTTCAATATTATGTTTCAAGTGCCTAGAGGTTTCTGGTCCATTATAAGCTCTGAATAAATATCAGCAGAATAAGTAAATAAATTGAAGAATATAACAAGATTCATGATTACAACTAAAATATAAAGTCTAATATCTGTACATTGATTAAAAAGGTAGTCTCTTTTAGTATAGATCATTTTTATCATTCTTATATGATAATTATACCAATAGCTAATTTTTTTTCTTCTGGCTTTATGTTATAAGGCACTATGGTAATTTTTGTAATGTACATTGTCCTGTTTAATCTTCAAATAAATGCTATGAGGTACTTGCAAGAATTTCACCATGTTTACAAATGAAAAATCAAAACTTAGCAAGATTTGGGGTGCCTGAGTGTCTAAGTCCGTTAAGCGGCTGATTTCAACTCAGGTCACAATCTCTTAGTTTTTGAGTTTGAGGCCTGCATCGGGCTCTGCTCTGACAGCTAGGAACCTGGAGCCTGCTTCAGATTCTGTGTCTCCCTCTCTATCTGCCCCTCCCCCACTCTCTCTCTCTCTCTCTCTCTCTCTCCGTCTCTCTTTGTCTCTGTCTCTCTCTCAAAAATAAACAAAAAATTCAAAATTTAGCAAGATTAAATTATCTACTTAAGAAAGTACTTACATAGCAGAGGTGAACCATATCAAAGTTATTACAGAACCTGTTTTATGCTATGCTGCCCCGATCTACGACTTAGATATTTACAGTTAAGTGGTGGTGTACAGATCTTTCTGGCATCATCACCCGCACTGAGTACTATTTGGCAAATCCATGAACTATTTTCCCAAATCTAAGTTCTACCTCGTCAGATGTTTTATCACCACTCTCAAAAGTACAGAGTCTCGCCATTCTGTTCATATCTATTGCATTCTTTTGTACTCTCTGGATATGTTCCTGAGATCTCCAGCTACGATTCAGACTCTACCCTGACATTATTCAAATCATCTCGAGTAACAGACCTTTTCCTTCTTCCAGAGCCTCAGAAATCTCCAATTGAGGTTTTGCCCCAGTCCTTCCTTGCTCATCTCTGCCACACCTAAGACCTGACTGTAATACCTGGCAAAACGTTCTGAGTCACTTTCTCCATTTATGTAAATATTTTTCTTTTTGCGTTTTCATCAGAAACCGACCCATAGAATTTCATATAACGATGTACTCACTTAGAATTTAGTTTACTAGTATAGCACACTGTTTCAGACTTCATTTTAGTTTAATAATAATAACAAAAAACAGTAACACACTTACTTCAACTAGTGAGTCTGAGCCTAGTCTTTTCGGATATCTAGAAAGCCTATGGATTAGATGCAGGGACTCTGAGAACAACTGTAAATTGTCCCAGGAATATGGGATGGATGTCTGGAACTGTGTAGTCGGTTACACTAAAGATAGTGACTGGTTTGGCACCGTCTGGTCGAACCACCCATCTACTCATTGGGGAGTTTGAATGGGACCCAATGGTTGCATGGCTCAAATCTTTGCCCATGGCTTCCATCTGCGTGGTTGGTTTGCTCTACTCTGGGTTTTCCCTGGGAAGAGAGAATCCGTTGCATAGTAACAAAAATTGTCAATCTCTCTCTCCTCAAGGCCAGATGGACACTTTCTGGCTCTGGTCTCCATTGGCATAGTCACCTGGTTGCCATTTTTGTTCCCTCCATTGGCCTGCGGGGCATAACACCTATAGAAACACGTATTAAATTTACCCAGTAAGCCTTAAATGATAGCTAACAAAGCTTATCCTTACTGAACACTGAACTGTCTCTAACGAGAAAACCTGTCCTCCACAATAGGATGGTCTTGGGCAGTATTATTGCCTTGCGAGGAGGCACCTGCACCATTCTCCAAACAGAATTTTGTGTGTTCACACCTGATGAATCTGCCTAATGTATTATTTTTATTAAATCACACAAGGATACATGTTAATGCCCTGAGTGATCCAACACCCAGCCTAGGGGACTTAATATATCAGTGGTTCAGATAATGAGGCTCTTGGTGGGAAAAAAAAAATGTTACTTCAGGAATTATGATGTTGACCAGTGTTTTCTCTTTCATGGAGCTATATTGTTGTTGTGGTGTCTCTGTGTAGCCAGAGAGGTGGCAAATGAGCCACCTCCAAGTTAGTGAAACCCACTAGGCCACTCAGGGCACATTGCAGAGGAAGAGAGCCCATAGGATTATAAAAGCTGTTTATGAAGGATAGGGTGTTGTGGAAGGTCATCCAGAGGAAGTGATCAGTGGTTGATGCACAAGCTGGATCCCAGCAGTCAGAGATTCCCCACCCATTCTTTTTTTTTTTTTTTTTTTAATTTTTTTTTTTTTCAACGTTTATTTATTTTTGGGACAGAGAGAGACAGAGCATGAACGGGGGAGGGGCAGAGAGAGAGGGAGACACAGAATCGGAAACAGGCTCCAGGCTCCGAGCCATCAGCCCAGAGCCTGACGCGGGGCTGGAACTCACGGACCGCGAGATCGTGACCTGGCTGAAGTCGGACGCTTAACCGACTGCGCCACCCAGGCGCCCCGACCCCACCCATTCTTTATCCTTGGAATATGAGATCTGCCTTCCATTTCACAATGGAAACTGTTTTCAAAGACAGACCTTCAAGTGCAATGTGCTGTTGAAACCCTCTGGATGGTGTGCATAATTAAACCCAGTCAGGTAAGGCCTCTATATGAACTTTTCAGATTCTAGACCGTGGGTATGGAGATCTACTTGTCACTATAAGTTCCCTTTTTCGTTAAACGTGCCACCTGCCAATCTGGAATGGTCTGCCTATTCACTCTCTCCTCACCTTCTGTGTATGGGGGCCAGTTTGCAAACCCGCAATATTATATACATATTATAAAATAAATTGTATTTTTGCTAATTACTTATAAGCCATCCAGAAATGATGCACCATTTTTTTTTTCATTTTTTCCCAATATGTATAGAGTTGCTATTATTTTCCTAACTGGCCTCATCTCATGGTTTTGCGACCCATTTATCAGGCCACGCTGATTCTTTTGTATCATATTTTGTTTCTTGAGGCACCGTCTTTTTTTTGTGTGGAGGAAGTCATACATCAAACATAAAGAGTGTGCGTCTTTTTCAGGGATGGGAGACAAGAAATGTGAAGTGTGAATTCTGCTCTGCTCACAGCCTTTGTCAGCTGGCAGCAAGGGGAAAAAAAAGGTTTATAAAAATCTATTGCTCAAGTGAAAAGGGAACAGGTAGCAAGTACCATTTAAAAAAAAAATAATAGCAATTTTTGTTACTGTTTGCAGCTGTGTTTTTCTGCCAAAATAAACATGGCTCTGTTGTGCCTCATCATTTCTCTTTCTATTTTAGGGAAAGAAAGAAAAATTCACACCTTACTGAGTTGAATGAATTAAATCATCATTTTCTGAGGCAAACATGTGAGGTGTGCTTTCAATTGTCTTACAGATATTAGTCAGCATTTTCTTTTGCTATTAGGAAAGTTGGTGGACAGGATTAATTTTTTTCTTGACCCTCCATGTTACCTTCAATTTTTCAGTTTCCAAATTATAAGTCAGCAATTTCATTGGTCAATATTTACCATGTTTATAACATTTTCCTCACCATACAAATGTGTATCTAACGTCAATGACCCTAAGATTTGGCAGTTTTTAGTGTGTGTGTGTGTGTGCGTGTGTGTGTGTGTGTGTCTGGGTGTCTGGGTGTCTGTGTGTGGGTGAGCTTTTTAAAACCATAGATAGCAGTTTAACTCTATAACCAGTAATTCAGAACAAATCATCATCAATATACCTACATGCCCTTTAAAATGTATTATATCATTTACTTAATTTAGTGTTGACTGTATATTTGACAAAGCCAAAAGCAGAAAATAGATTTTACCTTTGATAAGTCGTTTCAGGCCAACACATAAGTGAGGGGGAAAAAAATCAACTGCAAGAACGGGAGAATTCACATGGGAATTATATTTAATGACTACCGTTTTAGCACTATATTAGTTTCCTATTGCTGTTGCACAAAATTATTCCAAACTCAATGACTTAAAACAATACAAGTTTATTATCTTATGGTTCCATACATCAGAATTTTGAACTAGATCTCACTAGGCTAAAATCAGGGTGTCTGCAGTGCTGAGTTTCTTTCTGGAAGTTCTAGGGAGGAATCTGTTTTATTGCATTTTCCACCTTCTAGAGACTGCCAGAATAAAATAGCTAATCATTTCATTTCATCCTCAGAGGCATCAATGGAGCAGCGAATGGATGAGTCCTTTTCATATCTGAAAAGGAGCAGAATATGCCACCCAGAATATGCCTTTTTGGCATGGGGATTATTTTGAGCTGATTACTTTTGAAAAATGTCAGGCACAGAGAAGCTCAGAAAACAAAGTAGAAGTTACCCTTTTGTAAAGGAAATTTACATTTATAAAGAAATCTCCATATGTAAGAGTGTCTCCCTCTTTGTACCAGAAGGAGAAAGGTGACTCCAAGCCACAAGAGAATCTTGTTAGTGGAGAAGTCTTAAATTTAAATAACATACTGTAACAAACTTCACCCTTGTTTACCTTAGTTTTTCCTGGTCTCACAACTGGCATCTTCTCCCCAACATCTTTCTTTCAACATCTTTAGCTGAAGATGGTATTTAAGGTGGTGGGTTGGACCATTGGGGGAGTTACTCGCTTTTCTTGGGTAATCTCCCATATATAAATGATAAACTTCTATTTGTTTCTTCTTTCATTAATTTGTCTTTTACTGCGGGAGATCTTAGACAACAACTAGAAGAGTAGAGAGAAAATTATTTCTCCTCTCTTACATGTCACATCACTCTGACATTGACACTTAGGCCTCCCTCTCCCACATTTCAGGACCTTCATGATCACTCTGGGCCACTAAATCATCTAGAATAATGTCTGTATTTTAAAGTCAGCTGATTGGTGACCTTAATTACATCTGCAACCTTAATTCCTCTGTGCATGTAACATAACATATTCTTAGGTTCAGGGGATTTGTACACACACATCTTTGGGGGGTATTATTCTTTCTACTGTAGGAATATAATAGGTATTTTATTTTGTGCCAATTATTCTGAGAAGTTGAGGGAGGGTACAGCAAGTCAAAAATGGATATATATGTTTAAAATAAAGTATATTTGGGGCGCCTGGGTGGCTTGGTCGGTTAAGTGTCCAACTTCGGCTCAGGTCATGATCTCACGGTCCGTGAGTTCGAGCCCCGCGTCGGGCTCTGTGCTGACAGCTCAAGAGCCTGGAGCCTGTTTCAGATTCTGTGTCTCCTTCTCTCTCTGCCCCTCTCGTGTGCATGCTCTGTCTCTCTCTGTCTCAAAAATAAATAAATGTTAATTTTTTTTTAAATAAAGTATATTTGTTAACATAGAACAGGTTTGTTACGGATTATTATGGAAATACTATGTGCCTAACAGAGAATGACTTCCAACAGCGCAGGGAATCCTGGCAATGGAACTGTTCTTATTTTTGACTCTCACTTCATAGGATTTTTACAAAAGAAATGCCCTGGCTACCAGATACTGGGGCAAGAGGGAAGGGAGACTTGGTAGACAAGTTGACCAAAATAAAGCCATTAATGGTTTTAAGATGACCCTTAACCTGAAAGTCCACAGGTGATAAAAAGACTTACAAGATCTAACTCATGGAAGATCATAAGACCTTACTTCCTCTGCGGGTAAAAGAGACAAATGCTGGACCTTCTTAAAACAGCTCCCTGAGGGTAATTTCACAACCTTAAGACAATGGAAAAACTAACAGTCCAATGTAAATTATAAACCCAAAGTTAAAAAGTAAGTCCCTCCCTATACAGTTAGCTAATTAAAAACCAAAAAAAAAAAAAAAACCAAACAAACAAATAAACAAAAAAGCTTATAAAACCCTTCATTAGAGGCAGAAAGGATCTCTTCCTCACCTAGGAGGAGAAACTACCACCTTGAGAAGTAGATACTGTTCCTCCTATACTTAATAAACCTTTGTCCCTTTCTCTAAAGGGCTTGCTCTTGAATTCTTTCTCATGCAAAGCCAAGAACCCTCTTGGCAGGGGGCCTCAGCTCCTCCAACATCAATACTACTGAATGAGAGAATTAGCTTAAACCCTATATTAATCTCATTCTCATTGGGCCTAGGTTATGGATTTAGCCCACTGACAATATAGAAGTATGAAGGAGTAATTTTGACCTAGGAAGCACCTGTGTTTTGGAATGTCTGAAAAATTGCTATTTTACTTATCCCTTGACCATTCTTCATAAATCCCAAGAGTGCATGGAATGCCAACTTGTTTTCACATGGTGTGGATAAGCCTAACTTCATTTTGGAGGAAATATGTATTAAAAGTCTAGAACAGTTATTGTACATTAGGTACTAGATACGCAAAAATGAACAAGATATATCTATGAAATGTAACATTATGTTCAAGGACACAGAGTATGAAAGAATATGAGGAAAGGACATTTAGGTTGATTCAGAGTCACACAACTTGTAGGAGGTGTTAAAGAACAAAACTTCAACTGAGTACATTTGAAGATCTAATTGGCTTTTTTAGGCCATTCATGAACTGGGACAACATCCTATCTAGCAGGTAAAGTGGAGCTCTGAAGAGTTATACAAGATGGAAAATTTTTATGGGGGGGGGGGTGGGCAAGAAAGTTATTAACAAAAGAAAACAAAGGATTATTCCAGGCAAGCTCACCTGCCCTTAGGTGGAAGGGTAAGGAGACTTACTGAGTGAATTACCTCATCTTTGGGGGATGGAGATGGCCCATGTGACATTATCTCATTGGTGCCAATCACAAAATTCCTGACTGACTAGTTAAGATTGATAGTTAAGATTTGTAGGGGAGGCCAAAACTGCAATTTGGTTAGATTTTATTGTTCAAACCAGGACATCTTATAAGTGAAAAATTACATTAGGGTATTTATTCAGTCACTGAACAATCTTATTTTATTTTATTGGTGGTCAACAATTATACGAAACGTATTTTTGAAAATAGAATTAATTGAAAACAACTTAAAACCACATATATCTGTATTAATTATACATACATTGCAGCTAAAGCATATCAATGAAAGCAAAAACGTATCATTTATATTAAGAGTGAAGTAAGCAGAATAGTTTTTCTGGTTACATATTCACTCACTTTGGTTTCTTTGTCTTGTGTATCTTGCAACTGGTATTTTTTTGCAAAAAAAAAAAATTAATATAATTCTTCCCTCCCTCACTTCCTCTTGTTCCTGTTTCTTCTTCTTCCAAAATCACCCAAAATCTTCTTCAAAGCTGATTTTTTAATTAATACGATTGAAATATTGACATTTTTATTGTCATTTCTCTGTACACCATAACATTTTCAATTGCAAACATTTCTCTCTGTCCCACTCTTTTGGTAACTGGTAAAAACAAAACAAACTTTCAAAACTGGTGAATAGTTTCAGTTCCAGTTTTTGGCTTTTGTTTTGTTTTGTTTTGCCATGGAATGTGAACATATTGTTCCCCTGGTGGATTTATAGGTAATGTCCTATTGTCTTCCCTCAGAACATTAATAGTTATAACGTATATTTTACAAGACAAAATTTGTTAAATTAAGTTGACTCCATATATGACTGATTTGAATGCTCCTTTGTATGCCTTTTTCTTTGCCAAACATATATGCTTCAAAACGGAGGATTTCTCCGTTTAATTCCATGCCACTATCAAATGGAAACTATCAAGTAAAAAATAATACTCCATCAAAAAAAGTCTTCCCACATGTAGAGATATTCCAAAATACACTTGTAGACTCTAAAATTAAATATTTAAATCATGTAAATTCTTATTGCTTAATTTATTTACTCTTTTCACAGATTTCATAGAAATACATTTAATGGCACCTTCTTTGCAACATTTATTTTCAATAATTAAAAGTGGATAATATTTCCAAAACATAAGTCTTATGCCACTCCACTCATTGGATAATCTTATGAGTGATTTCACCCTGAATTTTAACAAAATGAATGCAAATACTGGAGGATTCATTGGCAAAAAAAATTAATATTGTTATTAATTAAATAACAATAGGATTATTTTTAAAAATATTTATTTCAAGGCTCAAAATGTCTAAAATGTGATCATCAACTGGCAGCCAAGAGTCAAAGCACACATAATCAGCATCAGCTTCGTTGCTATTTATTTTTAGTTTAGATACTGTGTGTGTGTGTGTGTGTGTGTGTGTGTGCACGTGCACACGTTCACTCAGTGAAGGTGGGCAGGAAAAGAAATAATATGTTCATACAAGAAGAATAAAACCTAATTTTCAGCTTTCTAATTTCTAATTTTGTAAAGTGCAGAGATAAGACAAAGTAATTCACCTCTGATGTTTTCTTCAGTATTCTATAATTTTACGTGTAAAATTTAAATTATGTTGAGCCGTCCCTTGGATTTTTGTTAAGTGGATTGTTAGAAGTAGACAGAAATCAGTATAGCAGGCATCCTGTGATCTCCGGTGATCTCCACCTCGTGCCCTGGTGTAATAATACCCATTTTTGGAGTGTGGGCTGGATTTGGTAACTCATTACTAATAAATAGAACATGAAAGAAATAGGATGAGATTTCTTTATCTTACAACACACAGCAATTTTCATCTTGGACTCTCCTCTGTCACTGGTTCTGAAAGTGTCCAAATGTCATGCTATAAGGAATATGTGGACAGTTCTAGGTGATGAGAAAGTGAGAGACTGTTTAGAATATCAACTGTCATTTCAGTGAGGATTTATTTCTTGTGTCTATTCTGTCTAATGATATAATTAATGTGAAAAGATTTTCTAATAGTATATGGCAGGATACCTTTTTCTAAATATGCATTTTTTAGGGACCGTGACTTGCCTCTGGCTTCTGATTACAATATTTGTTAGAATAGAATAAGACTTTGATTATTTCCATGGGGGGTCATCAGCGGCATTTTTACAAACAGACTCATTCATTGTTTTCTAGACTTTGCAACTAAACAACTTCTTTTGGGGGTTCCTCCAATCATTCTTAAATAAAAAGTCTCATTTTACATAATTTCATTTTTTCTTCCTTCAATTTTATATCAACTTCATCCTTTGACTTTTTCCTACCCATATATCTTTTTTGGCACAATGTTTAGAGGTTAAAATTTGGCTACATGAAACATTGGTTTAATCTAATGTGATATTTCTTACTCTAAAATCATATGCGTCTATTTAATTTTACTGCATTAGCATAAAAAGTTTCCTTTAGAGCAATTCCAATGATACAAAACATAATGCCATTAATATTGAAAAATAATAATGTACAAGAATGTTTTCACTATTTTTTTTAATATTTTCTTATTTTATTTTTGAGAGAGAGAGAGACCAAGTGCAAATGGGGCAGGGGCAGAGAGAGAAAGAGACAGAGAAAGAGACACAGAATCGGAAGCAGGCTCTAGGCTCTGAGCAGTGGGCACGAGCCCGACGCGGGACTCGAACTCACAGACCATGAGATCATGACCTGAGCTGAAGTCAGACGCTTAACTGACTGAGCCACCCAGGTGCCCTGATTGTTTTCTTTTGTATGATGAAACACCAAGCTGACATAATATTTCACTATGAAATAAATATATCTAATTCTTGCCAAAGCTACATTCTATATGTTCTCAAAAAGGGTTAACTTTTTTAGGTCAACTTTGGAACATTAATTTCCTGTGTTTTTTATAATTCAAATATGAAGGTTGATAATTTGAAGATACTAATCTTAAACTTGCAAGAAAATTGCTAGTTGGTCTAAAATAAAATATCATGTCATTTTGGAATTAGCTATTTAATTAAAATTTTCATTCATCTTCTTGAAAATAGAGATAACTGACAGGCAAATTTTAACCTTCAAGAAATTACTAGTTATAATGAAATTATTAAACTTAAATTACAAAAATTTAATTTTTGGTTTGCATACTTTTCAGGTATTTTATCTTCACAGAGAGTTGAGATTCAATTGTGTGAGAGAAAATCCATACAAAAGTTAATCTGTTTATTTTTAAACTAGTAAGCTCATAACTGATCTTTAACTTTATTTAGGATATTAATCAAAATAAGTCTTCATTTAAAAAATTCCTGTGATACTTCCTTGACAAACATAAAGCCGGATTTACACTTATCCCTGCACAATAAATCGATATTATTTTAATGATATTCAATTTTGGTTAACTCTCTGATAAAAGTAGTATTTCTTCTTTAAAAATATTCAGACATCTATTTCATAAATTAACTTACTGCTCCAAAATAAACCTTCACACTTAACTAGCTGTTATAAACAATAATAAAACATTACACATCTTTGCAAAGTCACAGGCTTATGATTTGTTGGCAACTTTGCTCTTCTAATCATATTATAAGGTGGATTGAATGACCGGCTAAGAGCTGAAATAAAGCGTCTCAACTGCAAATTCAAAATCTATTTAAACATATAAACCAAGGTCTGCCTTTTGACTCAGGTACAGGAACTGTCCTTTAATTTAAATTTTAAAAAAAATAGCAAGAAATAAGCATATATCTGTAACTGTTAACTCTGCCTCCCCTTGCTGATCCAATAATTCTAACAGTAGAGAATATTGAATTAAATCCCCAAGTAATGGAAAGGACGATTGTGATAAAAGGGCTGAGGTTATTACCCTTCCTCTTGGCAGTGCCCCTGTGATGTGATAAGGGACCACAGAGATCCGCAGGAACGCAGAAAATCCAATGATGACTCTAATTTTTATGCAGATTTTCTTTGTACATGTAGAGTATCCTGCATCACACTCCTTTCAACACCAGGACCTGCCATATTCTGCTCTGCCACATGCAAGAGTGAAAGAAACATTTTAAAGACACATCCTCGAGTCTGAGTTAAACAATGTCTGGACAACCAGAGTGGAGATCGAGACTGACAGTGTGTTAGTGCCGGCAGGCAGTGGATTAGCCAAAGAATCTACATTATTTCATTGTTTGAATCCTTTTTACCCGTGATTTTTAAGCAAGTTATTTAACCTTTCGGTGCCTTAGTTTGTCAACAATAAAATTGTGATAAAAATAATAGTAACAACTTCATCAAGTTCATGTGGGTCATAGAAATCACAGAAGAGCAAAACAGTTAAAACAGTATCTGGAACATAATGGACGCAAAGCTTTGATTTTTATGCCTAAAGAACAACAACAAAAAGTATGCTTAAATGAAATGACATATGAAAACGTTTTCCTGGTTAGAAAAGATGCACAAGTCAATCGTAGACAATTTGGAAAACAAAGAAAATACTAAAGAATGAAATCTTAATCATTCATAATACCAGAATGCACAAATAACTATTATTTTTTGATGTAATTATTTTATTTGCTTACTAGGAATATTTTCCATAAACGAAATATAATTTTGCAGTAGCATTTTTAGTGACCGCATAGTATTTATGACTTTAGATTATTCCATAACTGGGGTGCCTAGGTGGTTCATTCAGTCAGACACTCTTGATTTGGGCTCAGGTCATTATCCCAGGGTCTTGGGATCAAGCTTCGCATTGGGCTCCATACTGAACATGGAGTCTGCTTAAGATTCTCTCTCTGTCTCTCCCTTTGCCTCTCTCCCCCAATCACACTCTCTCTCTCTCTCTCTAAAAAATAAAATAAAATAAATAGATTATTTCATCGCTTATCTACTGTTGGGGCCCAGGACAGGCTGCCCCAAGATGGGCTACTTGTCATAAAGATTATTTTGAGCTATAGGAATTCAAGACTCTGTAGACTCAATGCAAATTTTTTGATCCTTCCTTAACTACACAGAGGAGTCTAAACTGGGGTTTTTTCCCAGAATAACTATTATTACCAGAGATTAATTCTATCTGAGTGATACAAGTATGGCAGCACAAACATCGAATTACCAAACATCGGCTCTTTTTGCTGTGTGAAGTCCATGTTTTTCCTCTGAAGTCCCAGACCTCTACCCCTTTCTCCTTAGTTCAGGATGACATATATACTTCATTTTACCTGTCTTTGGAATTTCCAGGTCTCTGTGGATTCCCCATTTCTCATGTTTATCTGTGTCATGTCAATTTGATTCTTAGTCCAATGAGAAGGACCCCGAAGGGGACTGAATATGATTGTTTCATGACACTACCATTTAATATCTGAGCAGACCTCGGTTTCTCATCTCTAAAGTGCACACGGTAGTATCTATCTCTTAGTGTAATAGGAAAAATTAAGTTAGGCAATGTATATAGAGTTAAAAATTGAGCACTAAACAAATGTTAGCTATTGTTATTCCTTAATAATCATAACTTCAAACAAGCCTATTTTGCTTTAACTCCTTTCACATGTTCAACTATGTATTGGGGAATTCACCAAGTTGAAATACTGAAGCACACATTATAAATGTTGTTAAGATTTTAAATCTAAAATCATTTTTAAATTGCACTCAAGCATAACTATTTTGACTAAAGTTTCCTTGTTTTTCCTCCAAGCAAATTAAATTCCCAGAATCCCTTCCCGTTTTTCTCTCCTTTTTAAGGTCTCAATTCAACAGTTCTCTAAACAAAGACTTAGTCTACCCTTTCAATTACATGATTACACTATGCACACAATGTCATTTATCACTCTTTATAGAGCTAATAGGGTTCTTTTGCCTCGAACCATCTTTTAAGATATTTAAAGGTGATTTTATAATGCAAATAATTTCAACTTTATATCTATGACTGTAGGGAAATTATTCTAATTTGCAATGATATTAAATGCAAACTAAGTGAAAAGTACTAGGGAGAAACTCTGAAGAATCATTCAGTTTTAATTTTTTTTTCCAAAATGATCTCCTCTGAGTTCTTCATTGGACCAAAGTGACATAGAAATTAAATATATACTTGCAATTTAAAATTGTTAATTTACTATCTAAACATGATCTCACATTTTTAAATAATATGTCATATTTTCTTGTAAAGACTAGGTTAAAAGAATTGGGGGATTTTTGTCATGTGCTCCAGTATAAGATTCTGTTTCACAGCAAGACTTTGGAATATATGTCTTAGATTATGGACCTTTGACACGTGAAGAACGAAGGACATATTCTTTTGAAATATGGAAACTATTAGAATTTACTATGATCTTATATGTTTTATTGACTGAGTAGTTTAATTTTCAGCATACATATTGCTTCTACTTTGGCATTGTCAGATATTTTAATAATTATCTAATATTACATTCCATAGGATGCACATCCGTTGTCACAGAACTAGGAGAAGTCATTTTTATTTTTTATATGATAAATTATTTTAACAAATGGTAAAGTCCTACAAATTACTGTGACACTATTAGTAACGAACACAATTCCTAACATTATTCTGATATTCTTATCTTCTTATTATCAAAAAATGTTAATTTACAGAAATACAAACATAGTCAGAAAATAGGAAGCAAGTAAGTTATAGTAGCTGGTCTTCATTTATTCATGAATATTATCATTATTTTATATTGGGAATGGAGTAGGTTCTATATCTTATGCTAAATCTGAAGAATCGTAATGAGGATCTAAAATTGTGCCAAGGACCAAAGTAAAGAGATTGATTAACAGTATTTGCTGAAAGAGTATTCAGAAAACTGGTGACATGTATAGCATGTATTAATCATGCCCAGTGAATTCATTCTCAGACTAAATTTTTCTCATTTTCAATTCCTCTTGTGGTTCATTATTTCCTTATTAGTCAAGCTTCTTGCAGCTGCAAGAAATAGAAAAGAACTCACAATGGTCTAAGGAAAAATAAATATTTTTGATTGTCTAATGTAACTTGCATCCTTAGTGTTATATTTCTGTTCAAGAACAGGCAGATATGGGGCTTTCTCAAATCTATCTAATCTCTCCTTTGCCTCTGTGTTGCCTCACTTCAATGTTCAATTTGTCTTTATAGTGTGAAACATGATCACCGACATCTTCAGGCTTTTATATTATCAGTTTATAAACCCCAGAAGGAAAAAAGCATCTTTCTAGTTACAGGATAAATTACATGCTACTCTCATTTGTTCAACTTGTAATGCAACGCTGTAGTAAAGGAGGAATAATTAGATCCAACAAAATTAACACAGACTAATGGTGGAAAAGACAGGAAATTCAGAAGGTTTCCACCTTAAAAAGGTGACACCACAAATGGTCATCATAATAAGAGATATCAACTAAAATGTTACTTGGATAATATTCACTCTATTAGTTTTCTATTACTTCATGAACAGTTGTCACCAGCTTATTTGCTGTAAAGAGCACCTCTTTATTATCTTGCAATATCTGGAGGTCAGAAATCCAGGCATAATTTAGCTGGGTGCTCTGCTCAGGTTCTCACGGATTGGAAAAAAAAAAAAAAGATGTCCGTCTGAGCAGTAATCTAATTTGTAGTCTTCCTCCAAGCTCAATGACTGTTGACAGATTTCAGTCCTTCATAAATGTAAGACTGAATCTCTTAGGTCTTAGAAGATTCTCATTATTATCTGCCACATGTCATAGTATTTTGCTTTTTCAAGGCCAAAAGAATACTGTTTCTATTGCTTTCGTGCCTCTGACCCCTACCTCTGGACCTTTTTTCCAAGGGCTGATTGGATTATGTTAGGGCAAGCCAGGGCAATTTACCTTTTGATTAACTTCAAGTCAAGTGATTATATCTGCAATAGTATAGCTGAAATATTTCCTCACTTTTGCCATGTAACATAAGAGTATTGAAGCATAAAACTTGGTGACTATTTTAGAATTCTGTTTATCACATCTAATAATCACTACATCAGCATAAAACAACAATGCACACCTCTAAGGCAGAAATGGACTCATGTTTTAAAATATGAAGAAATTTTAAAAAAATAAAATAAAATATGAAGAAATAATATTTTCATGATTATATCTTTCTAATAAATGTATTGGAATCTCTTACCATGTTCCAACACAAAGAACACAGTTTGGTTGGTTGTTAGTTTCTTATTGTCTGTGCTTATTTATTCTGCATGATTTTCTTTCCTACTTCTAGTACCCCATAATCTTCACTTAGCCATGATTTATCACAAACTCCAAACATGAGATATTGTTTCTCCCCATTTATGCAAATCTTCAAAAAATCATATTAAGTCACAAAATTCAAACTCATATAAAATTATAACATACACAACACCAAAGAATCTCTTTGGACAAAGTTGAAAAACCAATTTTAGATGTCATGTGAGCTATTTCTATGGCCATGACATATTTAAATTCTTCTCCCTAAAAACAGCCACGAAGCTGGACAAAGATGACAAAAACAACTATTTTAGTTCTCTAAAAATTGACAATATATTTATATAAAAAGTGTCTATGCTTGAATGAATATTGGACATCTAGTAAGAATAATAATAATCTGTGGTGATCCAGTCTGATGATTCTTCTATCCCCCAACTCCTATCTCAGAACTAGACAAATGCAGAAATTCTTTCAGGGCAGGACAGGACAAACCAGTTCCTTCTTGGCCACAGTCAAAAGAGATTTACCTGATCTGGAGATGTGGGCAATGTCTACACCCTGTAACAGTATTGATGAGAGTAACAATCTCAGACATGGTTGTGTGTGAGAAGGGCCAATTGTTGCACTAGCTCAGGGTTACATTCATATTTTGGAAAAGCTTATTATGGCTTGGGATGGAAGAATAAACAACAGCAAGGAAAGGGTCAAATACAACCACACACCTCTGGCTGACCCTAAAGGATTCCTGTATGTGCAGAGAAGATTTAAAAAAAAATAGCTCAACAGAAAATAAAAACTGAGACAGACTTGAAAGAAATAGAACTTTTAACTTTTTTACTGCTGTAAACACATCTATCTGCATATTGGCTAGAAGTAGGTAAACACAACATCCGTCTAATCATTGACTTCTGAGCTGCATAAGGACAATGGTTCTAGTAAACCAGTCTTCAAAATAAAAGCAGGAATTAAAAGAAAAAAAAAAAGTCTGAGCAAAGACAGCCATAGTGGCCATTCCTCACAGATGAACAAAATTTTGTAGGTTTTGCCAAGGCAAAACTTAATAAATTAAAAAAAAAAATACAGCAACAACTGTCCGGAGACTAAACCAAAATCCAGAATTGCTAAAATGTTGAATTTTCGCAAAACATTAGGAGATATTTAACTTAGAAATAAAAAGGGGCACCTTGGGTGGCTCAGTCTGTTAAGCATCCAACTTCAGCTTAGGTCATGATCTTGCCAGTCATGGTTTAAAGCTCAGAGTTGTGGCTCCAGCTCAGAACTTGAAGCCTGCTTCAGATGCTTCAGATTCTGTGTCTCTTTCTCTGTGCCTCTCCCCTGCTCATGCTCTCTCTCTCAAAAATAAATTAACTTATAAATTAGAAGAAACACATAAATCATACTTTGGGAGATAAGATACTCAAAAGATATTTAGATACAAGACTTAGCAGACAAAGTTTCAAAACAGTTATCATAAAAAGTTTCAAAAAACAAAAGTGAACAATGCTTAAGAACTGAAAGTATTAGAAGAATGATTCAACAAAAAGAGATTACCAATAAAGGTACAAAAATTATTTTAAAAGAACCAAATGTAAACTCTGTAGTTGAACATTACAATAACTAAAAGTAAAAACAAAACAAAATCCAACAAAAACAAACAAACAAAAAGACAAACAAGAGTTTTAACAGAAAATTTGAGATAGCAGAAAGTATAATGAATGGGCTTGAAGAAGACCAGTATAAATTATTCAGTAAGAAGCACAAAAAGTAGGGGCGCCTGGGTGGTTCAGTCAGTTGAGCGTCCGACTTCGGCTCAGGTCATGATCTCACTGTTTGTGAGTTCGAGCTCCACGTTGGGCTCTGTGCTAACAGCTCAGAGCCTGGAGCCTGCTTCGGATTCTGTGTCTCCCTCTCTCTCTGCTCCTCTCCTGCTTGCACTCTGTCTGTCTGTCTCTCTCTCAAAAAATAAACATTAAAGAAGAACAAAAAGTAAAGAATGAAGACAAATTGGCAGAACCTTAAAGAACGGTAGGATATCAAAGTTACTGATAAGTATGAAAAGGCACCCCCAGAGAAAGAGAAGATAGAGAAAAGCAAAAATTAATTAATTAAACAAAAAAACATTTTTTTTTTTTTTTTTAGAAGTAACAATCAAGAACTTGATAAAATAAGTTAGTGTACCCTTCATGGAATCTCTAAAGTAGAATTTTAAATAAATCCACATCTAAAGAAATCATGCCAAATAACTGAAAGACACAAACAAATTTTGAATAAAGCAAAGGAAAAATGACTGGTAAAGGAGTGAAACTATATGATTAAGGGATGACTTCATCTAAAACTATGGAAACCCAGAAAACAGTGAAATGGCATATTCAAAGGATTGAAAGCAAAGCAAAGCAAACAAACAAAAAACTGTCAACTCAGCAAAAATGTCCTTCAAAAATACAATTCAGATACCCACAGATAAACAAATACTGAAAGAAATTGCTCCTAGCAGATCTGCCTTGCATGAAATTATACAAGGAATTCTTCAGACTAAAAGGAAATTACATGAGACAATACTCAAGTCACAGGAAGAAATAAACATTAAAAATATTTTTTAAAAAGAAATATGACATGGCAAGGATGTGTACTTTCTCCACTTTTATTCAACATAGTACTGGAAGAAAGCCACAGAAATCAGACAAGAAAAAGTAATAAAACTTACTCGAATTAGTAAGAGAAATAAAACTGTCATTATTTGCAGATGAAGTAATACTATATAGAGAAAACTTAGAGATTCCGCCAAAAAACCATTAAACAAATAAATAAATTCAGTAAACTTGCAGAATGCAAAATTAATATACAGAAGCCTGCTGTGTTTCTATGCATTAATAATAAAGTAACAGAAAGAGGAAGAAAACAATCCCATTTACAATATCATGAAAAAGAATAAAATATTGAGAATTAATACTGTTTAAATATCCATACTACCCAAGATAATGTACAAATTCAATGCAATCCCTATCAAAATACAACAGTATTTTAACAGAACTAGATCAAATAATTTGAAACTTTTATAGAACCACAAAAGACCCTAGCAAAAGAAATCTTTAGAAATAAGATGAAAACTAGAGGTATCACAATCCCAGATTTCAAGCTGTATTGCAAAGCACACTACTAGTACTAATCCAAACAGTATAATACTGGCACAAAAAAAGACACATAGATCAACAAAACAGAATACAGAGCCCTGAAATAAACCCACCCTTATATGGCCAATTGGTCTATGACAAAGGAGTTAAGAGTATACAATGCAGAAAGGACAGTCTCTCCAATAAATGGTGTTGGGAGACATGTAAAAGAATGAAACTGAACCATTTTCTCACACCATAGACAAAAATGAATTCAAAATGTATTAAAGCACCTAAATGTAAAACTTGAAATCATGAAACTCATAAAAGAAAACATATACAGCAATCTCTTGGACATTGATCTTAGCAATATTTTTCTGTATATGTTTCTTCAAGCAAGGGAAACAAAAGCAAAAATAAACTATTGAGACTACATCACTGTAAAAAGCTTGTGCACAATGAAGAACACCATAAACAAAATGAAAGATAACCTACTGAATGAAAGAAGATATTTGCCAATGATATATCTGATAAGGGATTAATTTCTAAACTATATAAAGGACTGTTACAACTCATCATCAAAAACCATAAAATCCAATTAAAAATGGGCAGAAGACTTGAATAGACATTTTTCCAAAGAAGACATATAGACTAACAGGCACATTAAACAGGCACATTAAAAAAAATCAACATTAGTGATCATCAGAAAAATGCAAATTGAAGGTATGGTTAAAAATCACTTCACACCAGTCAGAATGGTTAGTACCAGAAAGACAAGAAATAACAAGTGGTGGTGAAGATGTGGAGAAAAGAAAATCGTTATGCACTGTTACTGGGAATGCAAATTGTTGCAGCCACTATGGAAAACTCTATAAAGTTTCCTCAAACAATTAAAAATAGAAATACCATATGATCCAGTGTTTCCACTACTGTGTCTTTAGCCAAAAATAAATAAATAAATAAATAAATAAATAAATAAATAAATAAATAACAAAAACAAAACATTCAGAAAGTTGTATGCACCCCTTGGGCACCTGGGTGGCTTGATTGGGTAAGTGTGGGACCCTTGATTTTGGCTCAGGTCATGATCTCATGGTTCATAAGATCAAACCTGGCATTGGGCTGTGTGCTGACAGCATGGAGCCTGCTTGGAATTCTTTCTCTCTCTCTCTCTCTCTCTCTCTCAATAAATAAACTTTAAAAAGAAAAAAAGTTGTATAGGCTCCTATGTTTATTCCAGCATCATTTATAATAGCCAATATATAGAAGCAAAGTAAGTATCCGTTGATAGATGAATGGATAAGAAAGGTGAATACATACATATACATATACACACACATACACAATACACACATATATACATTATACATACATGTCATAGACTCAAATCTAAATTTCTCTTTTGGCCAGCAAAAGAGCAAACGCAGGATTGAAAGTGAGAAATGGCTAATGCCCAGGAAAAGACAAGAGCTCCGAATAAGGGTCCTTGCCCTGTTTTTATTAGGATCAGAAGGCTTATAAACATGGCGATGGAGGTGCACAAAGCAACAATGAATCTGTGAACATTAATTTGTGGACATGAGGGAAAGGGGATTTTGAGGATATTTGGGATTAGGGGTTTGGGTTAATACAAAACAAAATCTGGGCGCTGGGCAGTCAGGAAGAGCGTTGTTTACAGTGGACATAAGGCAGCACCTCTGTGTATCTTAGCTAGCCTAGGGGGTGAGACAGGTAGGGGAATAACCTCAGGGTTGACAAGGCACCCTTTCTTTTGTTAACCGTCTCCCCGCTGAGCTGCTTTGCCTGCAGGACAGCAGTCCATAGTCCAATTCACCAATTTACCTGACCTGGCCCCCCTGTGAAAGCAGCTTTTCTGCTATAGTACTAAATTGGGGGTGCTTCCACCATGAATATTTAATCTTGTTTATTTCATATACCTATGTACTGGGCACCTTTGCACCATTCCTTTTTTAGGCCCTTGCCTCTCCCTCTATATTCTGGGGGTTCTGCAACCCCTCTCTATTATGGGGTACCTTTGCACCTCCCTATTCCTGGCACCTTTGTGTCTACTTATTCTCAGGGTGCCTTTGCACCCCCCATTCTTGGGGCGCCAATCTGGTTTACCCAAACTCGGGTGTGAGCATTTTAGGCTTTGTATTTCTTTATGCCTTGTTAACCCATTGGTGTAAGCCTGAGGGATTCCTAAGCTTATCCCCACACAGACACATACAGGTATACATGCATATACATATATAATATTTCATTATATTCAATATATATAATAGTTCATTATATATGTACATGTATACATAATATATGTGTGTAAATATATATATATATATATATATATATATATATATATATATAATATTATTCAGCCATAGAAAAGAACGAAATCTTGCCATTCATGACAACATGGATGGGCTTAGAGGGTATTATGCTAAACGAATTAAGACAAACAGAGAAAGATAAATACCATACATTTCCATTTATATGTGGAATCTAAAAAACAAAACAAACAAAAAACAGAAATAGAGTCATAAGTACAGAACAAACTAGTAGTTGCCAGAGTGATGAGTGTTTGGGGTATGGGCAAAATAGATGAAGAAGATTAAGAGGTACAAATTTCCAGTTATAAAATAAATAAGTCATGGAAATGAAAAGTACAACATAGAGAATATGCTCCATTGTTTACATGAGAGCTCTTTGTGTATATTAGAGTTTACTCTTTGTGTTGTACAGTTCTATTGGTTTTGACAAATGCATAATATGAAAAATCCACCATCACACTGTCATACAGAATAGATTTGCTGCTTTAAAATTCCCCTGTGCTCCACCAATTCATTTTTCCTTCCTTTCTCTCAAATTCCTGGCAGCCACAGATTTCATACTACCTCTATAGTTTTGTCTTTTCCAGAATGTCATACAGTTGGAATTATACAGAATAGTTTTTTGGTTAAAAGTTCCTCAGTCTGGTCATAGCTTGATAGCTCACTTCTTTTTGTCACTGAATAATATTTGCTCATAAGGATGCATCACAATTTATCCATTTGCATAATAAAGGGGTCGTTGGTTACTTAAAATGTTTGGTGATTATTAATAAAGCTCCCCTAAATATTTGAGTACAGGTTTTGTGTGGCCATACATTTTCAACTCATTTGGGTAAATGCCTAGAAGTATGATTGCTAGGTCATATGTTAAGACTGTTTTCCTTGATAAGATATTCTTATACTTCTTTGAAAGAAAGCCAATTTCGTTCAAATTGCTGTAGCATTTGGCATTTCTACCACTCCATTTTGTGAGGATCCTGTTGCTCCACTTCTTCATCTGTATTTTGTGTTTTCATCGTTTTGAATTTTAATCATTCTCATCAGTATAATTAAATTATGATACAATTAGGGCATCTGGGTGGCTCAATCAGGTAAGCGTCCATCTCTCAGTTTTTGGCTCACATCATTATCTCACAGTTTCATGAGTTCGAGCCCTGCATGGGACTCTGTGGTGACAGTGCAGTACCTGCTTGGGATTCTCTCTCTCTCCCTCTCTCTACACCTCCTTCACTCACGCTGTCTCTGTCTCTCTCAAAATAAATAAAACTTTAAAAAAATTAAAGTATGATACAATTAAATACTTGTGCATGGAACAACCACAAGAAATTTGATTCTGTAAAGACGTCCTTTTAGCTGTGTCCTGGCAATATATAATGATGTTTTATTTAACAGAATATGTGTGGAAAAAATAAAGCACACTTGATGTAAAAAAAATATATATATAGGGGCGCCTGGGTGGCGCAGTCGGTTAAGCCTCCGACTTCAGCCAGGTCACGATCTCGCGGTCCGTGAGTTCAAGCCCCGCGTCGGGCTCTGGGCTGATGGCTCAGAGCCTGGAGCCTGTTTCCGATTCTGTGTCTCCCTCTCTCTCTGCCCCTCCCCCGTTCATGCTCTGTCTCTCTCTGTCCCAAAAATAAATAAAAAACGTTGAAAAAAAATTAAAAAATATATATATATATATTGTTTTACGTTGAAATTTTCTAATGACACCTGATAGCAAACATTATTTCATATGCCTATTTGTATATCTTCTTTGGTAAGTGTCTGTTCAGATTTTTTGCCCATTTTTATTTGGCTAGTTTTCTTAATGTTGAGTTTGAAGTATTCTTGGTGTATTTTGTATACAAGTCTTTTATCAGCTATGCTTTTTTTTTCAAATATTTTCTTACAGTTCTGTGAATTGTCTTTTTATCATCTTATCAGTGTCTTTCAGAGAGAAGAAGTTTTTAACTGTAATGATGTCCAACTTATGGATTGCACTTTTGGTATTATATCTAAAATGGCATTTCCAAATCCTAAATCATGTAGATCTTCTCCTGTTATTTGAAAAAAAATCATAGTTTTGAATTTTATATCTAAATCTATGGTTAATTCCATTTTTTTTTCTTAGAGAAGTATAAGTCAGTGGGGTTTTTGTTTTTGTTTTTGCAGTGTAGACATCCAGTTGTTCCAGCACAATTTGTTGAAAAGACTGTTTATCTGTTAAATTGATTTTGCTAGTTTGTCAAAAATCACTTGACTACATTTGTGTTGATCTATTTCTGGAATCTCTTTTCTGTACTATTGATCTCTTTTCTATTCCTACACCAATATCACATTGTTTTGATTATTGTAGCTTTTTGATAAGTATTGAAGTTAAGTATTGTTACTCTTCCAACTTTGTTTTTTCTTTAATTTTGTATTGGCTATTCAGGGTCTTCTGCCTTTCCATACAACTTTAAAATCAGTTTATCAATATCTATTAATAACTTGCTGGGGATTTGATTGGAATTGCACCATATGTATAGATCAAGTTGAGAAAAACTGACATGTCTAAAATATTGAGTCTTCTTCTTCATGAATATGGAAAATGTTTTCTTTTTCTTTTTTACATCTTTTTTATGTTTTTGTGATAGTTTTTCAGTTTCCCCCATAAAGATTTTGTACAGATCTTGTACACTTGTTAGATTTATGCCTAAGTATTTCATTTTTTGGTACTAGTGTAAATAGTGTTACTTTTTAAAATTTCAAATTCTAATTGCTCATTTTGTATTGCTTATTAACTTCAGTGGTTTTGGGTTGATTCCTTGGAATTTTCTAAACAAACTTGTGTTAGTAAGATGTCGGGAAGGAAGTTTTCCGATTTGGTCTCAGCCTTTTATTAGACCTGTTTCCCTGGGTTCTAACGTTCACAAGTAATTCTCAGCACTTTTTCCCCCTTAGGTGAGACACGTAGACAAGTTGAGGGCTAGAATTGGGTACTTCCTGTATCCGGGTCAGTTAGAATGTGATAGAATAGTTTCCATTGACTCAGGTGTTTATTAAGGAGAACAGAAAACTCTGGGCTTACCTCAAATGGCTTTTTTCCTCTATCTATGCTTGAAGCTTTAGGAAATTTTCCTCAGATATACTCCTTGAAAATCTGGTGGGTTTCCTGAAGGTAAAACTCATAAAATTGTTACTTTTTCAAGCAAGCATTATCTAGTACTTATTTTAAACTTCATATATTTCATCTACACAGTATGAACAATGTGTGTAGTAGCAGTTTCTATCAGAAACATGTGCAATTTTAAATTAGGCATATATTAATTTTTAGAAATGCAAAGAATGAAACTAAAGTGACAGAAGTATTTAATATATCTATTCAAACTCATGAAGGAATAAACAATTTACCAGTATAAAACAAATCAACAAATACAACTTCAGAAAGAATCCATACGTTAATGTGCCAAGTACTTTAAGAGAATTTACATACTGAGGGGTCAATAGCATGCAAATAGTCTGGACATCCTTACTCTTTTATTCAAGGTAGTTATTATTAATTTCCTTTTTTTACTCACATTCAGATATTATATGATAAACATATACTTTTTTTACAGACTGTATTTTAGAATAACAAGTCCTAAGCACTCCATTGTTCTTGATCATGCTTATTCTAGTGTAAATGGATTTGATGAACATAAGTAAGTGACAATTCAAAGGGGAGGCTGCAGTCTTACAAACTGCATAGACTGTCACAAAACATCTTTTAGACCTTGTGATTCTAATTTATATTAATGTGGTCAGAAAAAATAAAACAAACTTTTGTTTGTCAAAAAATGATGATGTTATAAATCTTCTCCTTATATTTAATCATAGCCACCTCAATGAGAGTCATAAATATCATATTTCTTTTTCATTTTATTTAGCCAGAATTTTATCCTATTTATTCTGGAGATGGGAACCTTTTTTCCATAAAATACAAATGCTTATGGAGAGAGAAACATCAGATAATCATTGACTGAGTTAAGGAGACAGGGAGGAGAGACAGGAAGAGAGAGACCGAGGCAGAGAATACGCATCAGAATGTTGAAAACCAAAAGACATTTAGATGGAGGGAGATGATTTTACAAAAAGAACATCCCAGTGAGAAGACGTGGAATGTAGAATAAATATGCAATAATCGTTATTCTGGGTTTTCACTGAAAACTTGACTCACCAGTGAGAAAGTAAACTTTTTTTTTCCATAACACCATAATATTTATTTGTGAAATCGAAAAAACACATTAACAGAATAACATACTCTAGTCCATACATGTATGAAAGAGGCACTTAGAAATGAAATGATGAACGGATGGATTAATGGCAGCCAAGCAAGAAGCCCAGGCTTTTACATTGCACAGTCCTAGATATGTGAGCTTTTTTATTTCTTTATAAAATTTAGGATATGGGCGCCTGGGTGGTTCAGTCAGTTGAACAATAGTCCAAATCTTGATTTTGGCTCAGGTCATAATCCGTGGGTTGTGAGATCCAGCCCTGTGTTGGATTCTGCCTCTCACTCTTCTTCTGACCCTTCCCCCGAAGGGTAAGTTAGGATATCAAATATTATCTTTTTTTCCCAATAATTTCCTTTCAAAATAAAATAATCTCCCACCTGTATTTATTTTCCAAAGACCAAGGCTATGGCAAAAAAACGGAATTCCTTACTTTACATTTTATGGGCAGTCTCTTTAATCTTCCCACATTTTATACTTTCGGGCACATGACACTTAGTTCATGTTTTTTCAGAGGCCAAACTCTAATTAATGCCATTAATGGTGCAAGGAGATTTCAAGTGATGGTTGCACTCAGGTCTGTCGGGTCTACCAAATGTTATGCACCCAAACACAAAATCTATCTATTAAAAGATGGCATTTACCGGGGGTAAATACAGGATTTTACACATTGACAGAAATATAAACGATCAGGTTTTTTTTTTTCATTAATGATATGGATGATTTGATAATGTCAGTTGAGGATGAATGACAAAGTTTTCACTTGTCTTATTAAAAATAATTAAAATTAGAGGCGCCTGGGTGGCTCAGTGTATTAAGTGTCTGACTTCAGCTCAGGTCATGATCTCGTGGTCAGTGAGTTTGAGCCCCACATTGGGCTCTGTGCTGACAGCTCATAGCCTGGACCCTGTTTTGGACTCTCTCTCTCTCTCTCTCTGCCCCTCCCCAGCTCACTCTCTGTTCTCTCTGTCTCTCAAAAATGAATAAATGCTAAAGAAATTATTAAAATTGCAGCGTCTTCCCTATTTTATTCATTTATTATTTTATTTGTGTTATTGTTTCACAATGTTTCTACTTAGTGTTCCAAGAACAGTGTTTCCTCTGTGAACTTCATTCTAATTAGATAAATCTGTCCTTATATGCATTATTTTCAACTTACGTAAAACATGTAACCAGGTATAGTTCTTTAAAATTATCAACATAATATTTCACCTCTCTAGTTATCCATATTTTTCATTATGCAAGTGATGTATAGAAAAACTCAAGCGATAGAAAACTCTATAAAGTAAAAAAAAAAAAAGTAAATAAAAATAATATTTTCATATTTGCCACTACGTGTTTTCTTCCCACTTCAACCATTCCCCCCAGGAGTCACTATAATAAAAAAATTTTCTTTACTGTTTATCTATTTCTTTTGAGAGAGAGAGAAAAAACACTCTCATGTGCCCTTACAAGCAGGGGAGGGGCAGAGAGAGAGGGAGAGACAGAATCCCAAGCAGGTTCTGAGCTGCCAGCACAGAGCCCCCACGTGGGGCTCGACCCCATGAACCTTGAGATCATGACTTGAGCTAAAATCAAGAATCCAAAGCTCAACTGATTAAGTCACTCAGGTGCCCTGAAAATTCATGTGTATCATTTCAGATCTTTTTCTACAAACAGAACACACACACACACGTACACACACATGCACTTGATTCTAACATGATTTAGATTTATGAATCTGTTAGATTTTCCCCCCACTCTATTACTCTTCAAGTTGGCAATATAAATGTCCACACCTCTTTTTAGTTTGCTGCACACTATTCTACATTACTGATATACTATCATGTCATTATTAAGGTGCATTTAGGTGGTTATTGATTTTTTTCACCCTTATAAATAATGTGGTAAGAAATATAATTTACCCATATGTTTCACACCTATGTAAAGAATTGTTGGGGATATTCCTAGAATTGAACTTGGGTAGTCAAAAGTATCCTTATTGGTAATTTTGTTAGATACCACATTAATTTCCAAAAACTCTAAACTCTGCAACAATTTATTTTCTTTCATTTTTATTCATTTATTTTGGAAAAAAAAAAGTCAGGCTACTTTTTTTTTTTTTTTTAACAAAAAGGCCATTATGATAATCCTAACTTTTCATAGTATTTTCATGCAATAATCACCGGGAAACGATGCAAAGATTAAGATAGTTACAAAGTAACTGTCCACTTGCCTGTATTGAGAGCAGGCTTTCTATCATTTTCTGGAGACATTATTTGACTTTCTTAATTTCATTTCTCACACCATTTGCATATAGCTCAGTGAACATTAATTTCCAAATTAAATGATCTTAAACTGCGTGCCTTCTTTTCATATTGCCCGGTATTCTGATTTTTTTTTTTAAAGATGTAGTCACTGATACTGAAAATGACAGTGTTGATTTTGGACTCACATTATTTTAGTTCTGCCAATGTGGTGCTTCTCTGGCGCATCAACTTTCAGTCTTTGAAATGGACTCTCATTAAGTTATTTCTAGCCTGCCTCTCGAATCTCTACAGCTTTAGCCTATGGGTGTCCGGAACTCCTGCCTAGCTGTGTTTAATTAATTTGGTGATTCTTCCCCTTCCAAGTCACTAATAAAGACGCAATACAAGAACCTCTACTGTGGACAGAAGGGATCTGCTGTGTGCTTGCCTGGTGCTACTTCTGTGAAATGGAAGAGGCTGTAACTCCTGTTCTCTGACCTCCCTCCCGTCTGATCTTCCTTTTCCTCATTACCAACCTCTCTCTCTTAGCTATTTTTCTCCACTTTCAAAAGTACTTTTATGCCTTGAGAGGTTTGTGTTTCTATGGAGCCTTTCTTCAAAAAGCAGTTCAACACGCTTACCTGTCATCATTTTGGTTAATTCTCAGAGTTCACTGTTATGTTTCCAAGGAGCGAGTCCTACGTTGATAGTCCCGTTTTACATTGACTCTAAGGAATAAAGAGACTAAGTATACTTTTAAGGACACATAACAAGAGGGAAATAGAATCAGATATAGACTTTTACTTTAAATTCATTCTTCCAGAGCTATTTACTGAGTGTCTCTTTTGTCACGCCTCACATATGACAAAATTGCTTCCTTTTCTTTTCCCAAATAAAATATGTGAGGTTTGTAGTAAGCATGTAAAGAGACATAGATTATTACTAGCATCGAAATATTATTATTATTTAAGACTAGGAAAAGCTGTGTATGTTTCTGTTTTTATTTCCATTTCGAATCAGTAATAAAATATGTGTAGAATTCACTAGTTTTTCATTCACCCACACTTTGCCAAATTTTTCTTGGGCAACTGACCAGGGTGATATTCAAAAATATATCAAGTTACTTGTTTGCTGTTGAATTTCTATAAATATTTGGTGAATTTAAACAGTCCTTGCGAAGACTTTAATACTTCAGGAGTACAGATTATACTTTCAAGTTGCATTTTTTTAGGGTTTAATAACTGAGTTTCATATGTATCATCTTAATAATCTTATCAGTCCTTGAAAATGCATATAATTGTTACCATTTCATAAATGAGGATATTGGGAAGAGTTTAAGTAATTTTGAAGGGTTAAGGATATCTTTAATTTTTAATGAAAGAGCTGAAATTAAAATCCAAGATTTCTAGCTCCAGGTCAGTAACTTTTGCCTCTTACTACACATAATAATTATTAAGGCTTTATAATGTGCCAGGAACTAAGTATTATATATGCATTACCTTATTTAATCATCCCAAACACTAGGGGCACCTGGGTGGCTCAGTCAGTTAAGCATCTGACTTCAGTTCAGGTAATGATCTCATAGTTTGCGGCTCGAGCCCTGCGTGGGGCTCTGTGCTGACAGCTTAGAGCCTGGAGCCCGCTTTGGATTCTTCCTCTCTGTCCCCTTCCTCTCTGCTCCTCCCCTGCTCATGCTCTCTCTCTCTCTCCTTCAAGAATAAGCATTCAAAAAACAAACAAAAACAAACAAACAAACAAACAAAAAAAAAACGCTAAATGGAGAAACGTAATAGCATTCCAGATTTACAGGTGAGAATTCATAGATATGAATTCCATGGCTACTTGAGTATGACGCTAGGTATCAAACCTATATAACTGATTGCATAGTTAACACCCACCGCTATAACACCCACCTTTGACACTAAGTGAACCAAGCATTTAGTATATACTTTATTCCTGTAATTATGACCAGCATAGAAAAATTTCTTTTTACTCCTCAAGAGTGCTCCTGTACATTAAGCCTGAGATGAAGTCACGGATATGTCTCTGTGCCTAGAGTTTCAAGGCGCTGTCTGCATAACAGGAGCAACTTCTTCACCTGAAATCCTAAGAGGAATTCGACACCTAAAGCCCCACAGAGCAGACCTGCCGGGTAACAATCTTTCTTTCTCTAAGATCTCCAGATGATTCTATGCATACTAAAGTTTAGATAGCACTGCCTTAGTGAATCAGCAGCACCCAAAACCCCAAAATATATTGTGAAAACAATATATTTTAAGAATATTTCAAAGGTACTTTATTTTGATGGTTTTTTAGTGGTCATTATTTGTAAATATGAAATATTGTCTTTTTATAATGTCTTTGCAATTTATAAAGGTCTGTGGTTTTACGAACAAGAACATTTAAGAAAATACCTTTTATATTTAGTCTCATTGGTCCTACTTTTGCTTTAGCCCTCTAGATTTCTTGTTGTTAAGTTTCATGAAGATCTATTATATTGATGACAAAGTACCTCGTACATATTAGCACTATACTTCTGCAATACAGACTACATACCAAAAAAAGGGTAAGGAAAAGGTTATTTTAGAAAACTTGAAGCATATGGGGCACCTGGGTGGTTCGGTCCCTTAAGAGTCTGACTCTTAGTTCAGCTTAGGTCAAGATCTCATGGTTTGTGAGATCTGACAGCACAGAGCCTGACTGGGATTCTCTCTCTCCCTGTCTTTGCCTCTTCCCCACTCACACTCTTTCTCTCTTTTTCAAAAACAATTCTAAAAAAAATTTTTTAACCTTAAAAAAAACCTTGAAGCATAAATCAAATTCTTGTCTGCTTGGGACCATTTAAAATAATATGCAAAAGGCACCTGGGTGACTCAGTCGGTTAAGCCACTAACTTCAGCTCAGGTCATGATCTCATGGTTCATGGGTTCTAGCCCTGCATCGGGCTCTGTGCTGACAGACTGGAACCTGATTCGGATTCTGTGTCTCCCTCTCTCCTCTGCTCCTCCCCTGCTCACGCTCCGTCTCTCTGTGTCTCTCAAAAATAAATTAAAATAAATAAATACAAAAATAATAAAATTAATTAGTAAAATAAAATAATATGCAAGAAAACCATTGAAAATAATAATGTGCATAGGTCAGACTTTGCTTTCATTTGAGCACCAGAGTATAACAAATACACTAGTATGTATAATGTCATAAATGTTGTAAAATTTTATAATCTTCCTCTGAATCTATGTTTCAAGTTACAATGATCAAAGAAAATTTTGTCTGTATATACATGATTTGTATCTGTTGAAAAAATTTAAAAAAAGAAGCATCACATATACATTTATATCCTCATATTTTAAAAACAGAGAGAGAAAAAAATATCAAGCATATAGCCCAGTTGATCACAATATATCTTTCTAATCCATAATATTACCAAGGCTATGTCTCTAGTCTTAGGTGATTGACCTTTATTCATTGTATTTTTTAATTTATTTGTTTCGTATCATTTTGAAGAATTATAGAATGTAGGGAAGTATATTACCAGTTAAAGTAGGACTAGTTTTCTGTCTACATTTTTACCCTCAGGCAGCGAGTTGACAAATGGACAGGAATTTAACCTCTGAGTGTTCCGTAAACTGATATTGTCCTGACATTGCAAAGTGTTTACCACAAAAATCCTCTACATCCATCACCCAGGGCCAGCCTTTGCCTGATTCTAATTCCACTGACATTGAAATCTGAAGCTCTCTGAGAGTCATTTATCACACTTATTAAAATGTTCCATTGTGGATTAGAATAGCAATTCACTATTATTTCAGAGTGCTTGCCCACAGGGCATTCTATGCAGCAATCTTAATACTTTATTGAAATAGTACTTTGGTTTTAATAAATGATTCTTTGTAAAGGTACCTTGCTTTCAATTATGAAAGGTGATGTTGGCTTTTTAAATCTGGCATCTGTGCCCAAGATTATGTAAATCCTTTAGTTTAATATTGCTTTTTTCTGCTCTAAATATTCCATCCTCAGTATTTTAACATGGATATGTCAATTGGATTAATTAGGCTGTTGGGTAAGAAATATCTTTCTAAATTCCTTTTATGAAATGTGGTCAAATGATCAACATATAATGAAGACTTTGAAATAAATATGTTTCACATGAATAAAACAAAAAATATAATTTTTTCTCATAAGAAATGAAGTATTTGCACAACAGAGATGTGATTTCAGAATAGAGACTGTTATTTTGTGCAATAAGCTTTCTCCCAAACCAAGATTTGTCACAACTTTTTTTTTTCCTAAGAACAAAAAAGAAACCTTTAGGTTTATAGTATTCCTATCCACTCTCTGTCTTTCTCTTTCTCTCTTTCATTCTCATCACGAATGACGTTATTTCTTTGATATCTGACTAGGAAAGGAATAAAAATGCTTTTGTACAAGTTCTAATTCTCCTGTCCTACTTGAAGATTCAGTCACTGTAACTCCAAAGAAACAGATGGTCTTTTATTTTTGAAAGAAAACAAGATTGACTTGTAATTTAAAAGTTTTAAATAACATATAAAATTATAGGCAGTATAAATTGATGTTTCATGTCCTTTGACAGCTGAAACATACCATAACAGTATGTATTTCCTCCTTAGATATATTTCCTCCTGAGCCAATAAAGTGATTGAACTACAGGTTAAATTACTTAACCAAGGTTACACAGGAAATGAGAGGAAGAGACAGAAATATAGCTTTTAACTAAAAAACCTTAATGACTTTTCCTGATGCTAGATTGTGCTTATTTCTCAACTTTGACATGTCCCTTTAAATATTCCTTTTTTTTTTTTTCAGTTAGGAAAATTGAGTTGGAGAGATACATACACATATTTTTTTTTTCCTAAATTCAAATGTGGCCTAGTAGATTTATAGCAATTTATCATACTGAACCATAGGAGATTTAAGTTTCAAAATTACCTTAATTCCTTAGCTTTGCAATCTGATAATGCTTTTAAATTTTTTAGGGAAAATTTAGAGGGGAATATGATCCCCATGTATAGCAATTCACATGTAAAATGGCACTTAATTAGATTTCTTATGCTAAACCACAAAGAGAATGCTACAAAGCAAAATTCTAAAAACAAACAAAAAAGTAAATATTAAGACAACCGAGTGAAAATGGAGAGGTAAGTCTCTCCATATAAGGCAGTGGAAGCAAGAACAGTCACATCTGAATGAAAGGGATTCAGACTTCCAAAACCACTAAATCATAACTTTCATCCCCAGTTTTATCCTATCGTTCATCTTCAAAGTGGAAAATCACTAGATTGTGTTGCAGAAAATTGTTCTATCTAGAAACTATGATTCCAAGTAAGTCCCATTAATGGGAAAGAAAAAGAAGAAAGAGAAGCCTCTGAACAGTGTCTTCTCTTCTTCTCCAGAATAAACACCTGTGAATGGATTGAGAAGCTGTGCTAAGGACTCCACGGATTCACCGTGGTTTCACAAGGGTATACAAGGGTATAGAAAGAATTTCCACCGCTGGAAAAAAAAAAAAAAAAAAGAGTATAGACAGCCTACAATGTAGCTTCTGTGTTGTTTGGCATCATGGATTCTATTTTTCACTCCCATTTTCTGAAATTTGACTTCTGAAAGATTGGAAAGGTTCCAAAGCCTTACTCAATCCTGACACACATGCAGTCATGTAGATGTGAAAATTAAAATCATGGGACAGGTGATATCTTATGTATTGAGAGACCTGACCTTGGATAATGAGGGTAATGACAATTTATTAAAGAGAAAGTTGAATGGACAACTAAACACAGTTTAAAAGCAGCAATTACTTAGAAAAAGACATCCTCTTTTCTGAACAGATTAGATCTATCTAGGAATTATTTTTATGAAAAAAAATTGTTCCTGTAATAAATATATTTATACGATGAACAAATTCCCTACTTCCCACCACAGAAGAAGGTGGCTATAATATATATTTCAAATTTCCTCTGATAAACCTATCAAGTTGAAATAGTATTGCAAGGACCTCTGAGAGTATTTGAATAGTGATGACTCTGTTATAGCTAATTAAATACCTGAAGAAAAAAAAAGAATTAAATAAGAAAGCCAGATAAGAATGGGGGGGGATACCTCTAAACTGAAGTTTGATTCTAGTATCTTTCATGTAACTTCCTATTACAGAATGACAATTAAAGTCCAGTAACACTTTGTTTTTAAATAATTTTCCAGTAAACACAAAACTATTGGAAAAATCTGACAGCATAGTAAGAACACATGAATCTGGTCACACAGTCAGTGTTAACATTTTTCCATCTCTGCCCCCAATTTAATATCCATAAAAATTTGGAGTTCCCTTTCATGTTAAGTAACACCCTGGAGTTGAAGAAAATAATGTAATTGCACATTCAATTTGGATGACTTTAATAAGGGCTGTTTTCATGTTCTTTCAAAATAAACATATGCATAAGGAAATTCACTTACCAGGCACCTACCTAATTAACTTTTTAACATAAAAAAAAAAATAAAATGAAATAAAATGAAATGAAATAAAATAAAATAAAATAAAATAAAATAATAAAAATAAAATAAAATAAAATAAAATAAAATAAAATAAATAAAATAGGAATGGATTCCAATTCTTCTAAATCATGTTAAGTATATGAAAAAAGCCAGAAATACCAGTTGATATTATGTTGTAATAAAAAACGGGCTGTTGAAAAAAGTAGGACTTTTGTCATACTCCACCACACATTAAATATGATGGAAGATTTCCTTAGTATCTCTGAGATTCATCAATTTCTTGTGAAGATTATGGACCATAGCACTTGGAAAATTACTAGACATATATCTGATACTTCTTTGGTAGGTCCCAAGAAATAAGTTCCAAATAATTACTAATTGTTAAATGGAAATTTCATGATTTTAAATTTTAAATTATGATAAAAAGCCTACAGTATACAGATACAACAGTGCCAGGAAGCAAAGCTATAGCCTTGATTTTTATATTAATAAAAAGTGATTTTTTTTTTAATTCTCAGATTGGTGAAGTTAAAAAATATTATATCAGTGTATCTAGCCTGAGAGTGTTTAATTTTTAAACTTCTATGAAGATTCAAATTGCAAAATTAATGTACTTTTCTAACCATTATTTCTACTTCTAGGGATTTATTATATAAATACACTTACATATGAAATTGATGTTTATTTATTTATTTATTTATTTATTTATTTAAATCGTTCTGCTATTCCTTTTCTAAGGGTGTAGAGTTATGATCATAGATGAATATCTGTACTATTTCCACTTTCTGGACTTTGTTGGATTACTTTGTGCACTAAAATTTCACTAAGACATTCATTGTATACTAAAAAATGCCATTCTTCTTGGTGTATGATATTTGATATCTTTTGCTTACTTTTACTTAATTAATCAATTCATGTGAGCCATACCACTCAGCACTAAACCTTTTGCTATTTTCATTGAAATTGTATTGCTCAGGAAATTGTAAAATTAGAATTAATTTTATTATACCTTTCATATAACATTCTGTTAGAAATAAGACATTCACATCCAACATATTTTTGTTTCTGTTTAAATTCTGTATGTTAAGAAGTACTCTGGCTCAGAAGAAATTTATTAAGTTATTATGGAAATGCATTTAGGACAATTTTAAATTGATTTTTTAATATACTGTTTTGGGATTAAGAATATGCCAGAAGAAACTTACTGACATAGTGACTCAAACTCACAACCTGTGATTTTTTGTTTAAGACAATATAAATTGATATATTCTGTTAAGCGTACTCCATTCAAAGGCTAGATAGGCATATAGATATAGTTAGGACTTTTGGAGGGAGGTGTTGAGAAAATGTGGATTGTTGCCCATATTCCACCACTTAACAAGGATGATGAGGAATTTACCTAATTTCTCTAAGCCTCAGTTACCTCATGGGTTTGGCTAAGGATTAGCTAAAATAAGGCACATAAAATCCTAATTGTGCTCTATACAAGGTAACCTATGAAGAAGCAGAGATTCGATTTAGTTTAGTTTTATGTAATTAAAATATACTTTTTGGGTGCCTGGGTGGCTTAGTTGGTTAAGTGTCTGATTATTGATTTTGGCTCAGGTTATGATCTCACAGTGGTGAGATTGAGCCCTGTGTCAGGCTCTATACTGATTATGCAGAGCCTGCTTAGGATTCTCTCAACCTCTCTCTCTTCCCCCTTCCATGCTCTCTTTCGCTCTCAAAATAAATAAATGAACATTAAAACATAATACTTTTTTTAAATTTTTTTTTAACATTTATTTATTTTTGAGACAGAGAGAGACAGATCATGAGTGGGGGAGGGTCAGAGAGAGAGGGAGACACAGAATCTGAAACAGGCTCCAGGCTCTGAGCTGTCAGCACATAGCCCAACGCGGGGCTCGAACTCACGGACCATGAGATCACGACCTGAGCTGAAGTCGGATGCTCAACCGACTGAGCCACCCAGGCGCCCCTATAATACTTTTTTATATACAATGGAAAACTACTTGGCAATGAGAAAGAATGAAATCATGCATGATTTCAAAATCATGTCATTTGCAGCAATGTGGGTGGAACTGGAAGGTATTACGCTGAGTGAAATAAGTCAGTCAGAGTAGAACAGATACCGTATGTTTTCACTCATATGTGGATCCTGAGATACTTAACAGAAGATTATGGGGGGAAGGGAAGGGGAAAATAGTTACAAGCAGAGAGGGAGGGAGGCAAACCATAAGAGACTCTTAAATACAGAGAACAAACTGAGGGTGGATGGATGCTGGGGAAGAGGGGAAAATGGGTATGGGCATTGAGGAGGGCACTTGCTGGGATGAGCACTGGGTGTTATATGTAAGTGATGAACCACGAGAATCTACCCCAAAAACCAAGAAGACACTTTACACCCTGTATGTTAACCAATTTGACCATGAACTATATTTAAAAATAAACAAAAATAGGGGCGCCTGGGTGGCGCAGTCGGTTGGGCGTCCGACTTCAGCCAGGTCACGATCTCGCGGTCCGTGAGTTCAAGCCCCGCGTCGGGCTCTGGGCTGATGGCTCAGAGCCTGGAGCCTGTTTCTGATTCTGTGTCTCCCTCTCTCTCTGCCCCTCCCCCGTTCATGCTCTGTCTCTCTCTGTCCCAAAAATAAATAAACATTGAAAAAAAAAATTAAAAAAAAATAAATAAAAAATAAAAAATAAATAAATAAATAAACAAAAATAAAAAGCGGAAGCATTTGAGAAAAATAAAAAATAAAAAAAATATAATACTTTTTGTTCACTTGATATATAGTTGAGAGAGCCAAACTGAAATTTTCTTCTATTAATGTTTTCTATGTTCCCTCATATTCTCATGTGTTTTTGTTGCTGTTGTTGTTTGTTTGTTTGTTTGTTTGTTTTTCATAGCTATGCGCTGAAGTCCACTATTTGCCTACTAAAAAAAATGTATTTTTTTCCTCTGTGCCTTGAAATCCTTTCAGGGAGATTCTTTCTCTCCCTCTCTCTCACTCCCTTTGCCCCCACGTCTCTCTCTCAAAAATACAATACAATACAATACAATACAATACAATACAATTTTATTTTATGTTTCGTGGGGTTTTTTTCTGTATTTTTTCTAGTGTTTTCTGTATATTTATACTATTGGTTTTTTTTTAAGCTGATTTATTTATTTTGAGAGCGAGTGCCCACATGAGCAAGGGAAGGGCATAGAGAGAGGGAGACAGAGAATTCCAAGCAGCCACCACATTGTCAATGGTGAGTCTTATGTGGAGCTCGAACCCAGGAACCGTGAAATTGTGACCTGAGCTGAAATCAAGAGTTAGACCTCTAATCGACTGAGCCACCTAGGCACCCCTTTTGTAGTGTTTTCTTAAAGACTGACTTCTTTCCTTCCTTTCTTCTTTCCTTCCCTCCTTCCCTTCTTTCCTTCTTTCCTTCCCTCCTTCCTTTGTTTGTATTCCATCTCTTTCTCTCTCTCTTTGTCTTTTTTTTTTTTTTTTTTTTTTTAAGGCGGGGGTATTTTTGAAAGCATTTCTCTGTTCTCACTAACTCAATTTTACTCTGAATTAATTAGAATAAAATCTGATTATTCGATTATTTTCTCTTTATAAGTGATTTGAAATTTTGCTTAGTTGTTAAAATCTTTCTTTTTGTACCTTTCGTGATCTTTACCTTTCAAAATTACCTTGGAAACGTCTCATTGTTGACTGTATGTGTCAGTAGTTCTTGGATTTGCAAATATTACTTGTTTCATAGAAAGCACTTCAGTTTATATATTTAAAAAATAGAAAACACTGAATAGGTACGTGATAGATCTTCTTTACCTCTCTTCCGCATCCAGTAGTTCATTGATTAGATCTACATTTGAACTCTTTGATCATTTCAACTTTGCTTATTTCTTCTTCACTGAGAAATTCCTGGCTTACTATTCATTTTGGTCATAGCATTATATTTTCTTTTTAGTTATTTCTTGAGTTCTGTTGCTCATATTTCATCTCTTTAATACATGCGTGTTTTGTTTTTGTTTTTGTTTTTGATATCTGCATTGTGCTCTTATTGGACGATGGGAATTGATTGAGGTTTTTGTTTGTTTGCTTGCTTGCTTTTTCAATTTATAGTGGTATTTGGTCAAAAACATCGGGCACCTAGGTGACTCAGTTGGCTAAGCATCTAACTCTTGGTTTGGGCTCAGTTCATGATCTCACAGTTTGTGAGTTCAAGCTTTGCATCAGGCTCTTTGCTAACAGTGTGGGGCCTTCTTGGGATTCTCTCTCTTCCTCTTTTTGCGTCTCCGTTGCTGATGTTCTGTCTCTCTCTTTCTCTCTCTCAAAAATAAATAAGTAAAGTTAACACAAACAAACAAAAAACCTTCATCTGCTCAATGACACCATTTTCATTTATTGTTTTATCTACTGACGTTTTTGGGTTTCCTTTCTTTTCTGCCCTTTTTCTTATTATCGTTTCCTTTTGTTTTCTTTTTCTTGATATTTATCAACAGACTCTATTTTGCTTTTAGGTTAATTATTGTTCTTTTTCAAATGTTGTAAATTTTGGCTGGACCCAGTAAAAGGTTCATGTTTGGGAAAGCTCATTTTAATGTACTTAATATTTTTCTTATGATACACAATTTTCTCAGTAATTGATACATTAGCCTTCATGTCCCCGGTCAACCTAATTGACACACATGAGAACTCACAGATATTTATGATTCAGCATATGAGAGTTGAAGGCTTTAAAAATATTAAACTGAGGGGCACCTAGTTGGCTCATTTCGTTGAGCATCCTACTCTTGATTGTGGCTCAGATCACTATCTCACAGGTTCATGGGATAGAGCCCATGTGACGCTCTGTTCTTGAGAGCACAGAGTCTACTTGGCATTCCTTCTCTCCTCTTTCTTCCCCTCCCTCCCTCACTCTCTCTGTCTCTGTCTCAAAGTAAATAATCTTAAATCTTAAAAAAAATAAAATGAAAGAATAAGGATATGTAAATTTCCCATTCTTATTCAGTGACATTTGGCTCCAGTTTAAATTCAGATAACTAACCTTGTGCCCAGAGTAAAGCCATTTTTGTTTTGACAGAAATGGAGTCCTATGCCTTATCCCCAATTCTTTTCCTTTTATTCTATCAAAGTTTTCCAGTGACTAACTTACCAAGAGCCAGTCTCATTTTCATGTGTAGAAAAACATACCTACCCAAGAGAAGAGTATAGATAGACAAGTTCGGTCCACCAGACCTTATTATTATATATGTCCATTTTAGTAATCATTAACATAAAGCTGAAGACAGAAAACTCCCAGGAGCAAATTCATAGATTTGATTGGCAACACCTGAAATATTAAAAAGAAAAGATAAATCAGAAAGTATATGCAATATGTATAATTTATTTGAAGGAAAATAAATCACAGCAGCCAAAAATGGATAGGGTATGTATAAGAACATTTTTAAAAAAATAATAAGTGCCCAATTCATACATATGGTTCTGCACTAGTGCTCAGTTGCACTAGCATTTATATAATTTGCATTCAAAAGGGAGAAATAACCAAAGATGTAAAGATCTCTATGCTGAAAACTATAGAAAGCTTATGAAGGAAATTGAAGAAGATACAAAGAAATGGAAAAACATTCTGTGCTCATGGATTTGAAGAATAAATACTGTTAAAATGTCAATACTACCCAAAGCAATCTACATATTCAATGCAATCACAATCAAAATGGCACCAGCATTCTTCTCAAAGCTAGAACAAGCAATCCTAAAATTTGTATGGAACCACAAAAGGCCCTGAATAGCCAAAGTAATTTTGAAGAAGAAGACCAAAGCAGGAGGCATCACAATCCCAGACTTTAGCCTCTACTACAAAGCTGTCATCATCAAGACAGCAAGGTATTGGCACAAAAACAGACACATAGACCAATGGAATAGAATAGAAACCCCAGAACTAGACCCACAAAAGTATGGCCAACTAATCTTTGACAAAGCAGGAAAGAATATCCAATGGAAAAAAGACAGTCTCTTTAACAAATGGTGCTGGGAGAACTGGACAGCAACATGCAGAAGAATAAAACTAGACCACTTTCTTACACTATTCACAAAAATAAACTCAAAATGGATAAAGGACCTGAATGTGAGACAGGAAACCATCAAAACCCTAGAGGAGAAAGCAGAAAAAAAAACCTCTCTGACCTCAGCTGCAGCAATTTATTACTTGACACATCTCCAAAGGCAAGGGAATTAACAGCAAAAATGAACTATTGGGACCTCATGAAGATAAAAACTTCTGCACTGCAAAGGAAACAATCAACAAAACTACAAGGCAATGGACAGAATGGGAAAATATACTTAAAATTACATATCAAAGGGCTAGTATCCAAAATCTATAAAGAACTCACCAAACTCCACACCCAAAAACCAAATAATCTAGTGAAGAAATGCACAGAAGACATGAATAGACACTTTTCTAAAGAAGGCATCCAGATGGCCAACAGGCATATGAAAAGATGCTAAACATCACTCCTCATCAGGGAAATACAAATCAAAACCACACTGAAATACCACTCACGCCAGTCAGAGTAGCTAAAATGAACAAATCAGGAGACTATAGATGCTGCAGAGGATGTGAAGAAACAGGAACCCTCTTGGACTGTTGGTAGGAATGCAAACTGGTGCAGCTGCTCTGGAAGACAGTGTGGAGGTTCCTCAAAAAATTAAAAATAGATCAGCCCTATGACCCAGCAATAGTATTGCTGGGAATTTACCCAAGGGATACAGGAGTGCTGATGCATGGGGGCACTTGTACCCCAGTGTTTATAGCAGCACTTTCAACAATAGCCAAATTATGGAAAGAGCCTAAATGTCCACCAACTGAGAATGGATAAAGAAGATGTGGTTTATATATACTATGGTATACTACTTGGCAATGAGGAAGAATGAAATCTGGCCATTTGTAGCAATACGGATGGAACTGGAGGGTATTATGCTAAGTGAAATAAGTCAGACAGAGAAAGATAGATACTATATGTTTTCACTTGTATGTGGATCCTGAGAAAGTGAACAGAAGATAATGGGGGAGGGGAAGGGGAAAAAAATGACAGAGAGGGAAGGAGGCAGACCATAAGAGACTCTTAAATACTGAGAATAAACTGAGGGTTGATGGGGGTAGGGGAGAGGGGAAAGTGGTTGATGGACATTGAGGAGGCCACCTGTTGGGATGAGCACTGGGTGTTGTATGGGAACCAATTTAACAATAAATTATTTAAAAATTGGGAGAAATAGGTTTTTTTTTTAATTCTATCCAATAGTCAAGAATATATACATATTGTTGTTGTATACATATTTATTGGAATACAGACAAGTAGTCGATTTATCAGCATATACATTTTTTATTTATTTTTATTGTATTTTAATGTTTATTACTTTTAGAGAAAGAGAGGTAGAGTGTGAGTGGGAGAGGAACAGAGAGAGAGGGAGGCACAGAATCTGAAGCAGGCTCCAGGCTGTGAGCTATCAGCACAGAGCCTGACGCAGGGCTGAAACTCACTGACTGTGAGATCATAACCTGAGCCAAAGTAGGATGTTCAACCAATTGAGCCATCCAGGTGCCCCAGGATATAAGAACTTTTAAATATATGGTATACTATTTTACTGAATCATTTCAACTTATAGAATCTTAGAGAAAATGTTTGGCCTCTTTCAGATAGAGTATTTAAGGACATTGTCTCTGAAATTCAAATCATGAACTTTCTTGTTCAAAAAAACCCATTGCTTTCAGTTGCTTTCAAAAATGGGGAAATCCTTAGCACATGTCCTAGGCTTTTCATAATGTGTGATCAGTATCAGACACTATAGTTCCATATGTATTATACATTCTTGACACAACAGATCACTTAGGCTTAAAATAAACTGAATTCACATCTTTCCTACCATGCTGCCCTGTATTCCATTTTTATTCTGTTTTTCTCTTTGCCTAGAATCTCCTTTCCTATACTCATGTTTATTTTCCTCTTTCTGAAATATTTTTTAGTCTATTGAGGCAAGAATATTCCCACAGTTTTCCCCATCTCATTTATTCTCTACTTCATTCTTTTAATATCTCAGATCAAAAAACCCCTTGGAGGTATTCTTGCCTCCTCTCTCAATGAGCACATTAATTCTACCTGCAAATTCTCCCATCGTCCTTTCAAAATAGATTCTGAATCGGACCACAGTTCACAGCCACCTCTTCTGGTCAAGTGACCATTGTCTCTTATCTCCATTATTAAAATAGCCTCTTGATGAGTCTTCTTTTTACTCTCTTCATTTGGTGGAGTAAGAATGACCCTGTTAAGACACAAATCAGAGCCTGCTCTTCCTTGGCAACCCTCAATTACAATACTATATCACTCTACAAGACAAACAAACAAACAAAAAAAAGAAAAACAAAAACAAAAAAAAAAACAAAAACAAAAAACAAAAAACAAAAACAAACAAAAAACCCCCTGATATTTGAATAATGGCTTAACATCCCAATATGAGCTTATCCTATTTCCCTTTCAGAATATTTTATATACCCTCCCAGGTCTCTTCCACCCTCATCCCCAGCAATACTGGCTTTCTTGTTCATTTTCACTCAGGCTGGTGTATTCCCACATTGGGGACTTTGCACATAGTATTTTGATTTTTTTTTTAATTTGTTTTAGTGTTACTACTTATTCTAGTGTTACCTGTTCCTCATGCCTTCCTGGTTACAATGTATTTTTCTCAGTGGCAGGGACTAAATTTTGTTTACCAAACTATTTTTTTTTAATTTTCTTTAACATTTATCTATTTTTGAGAGAGAAACAAAGTGTGAGTGGGGCAGAGGCAGAGAGAGAGGGAGACACAGAATCCGAAGCAGGCTCCAGGCTCTAAGCTGTCCACACAGAGCCCGATGCAGGGTTTGAACTCACAAACCAGGAGATCATGACAGGAGCCGAAGTCGGACGCTTAACCAACTGAGCCACCCAGGCGCCCCTACCAAACTATTTCTTACGGAAGCCAAGAATACCGCATGTAATTTCTCATTTTGCTATACAATATTGGTTAAATTGAACTGAAGTGAACTTGGATTCCAAGGGGGTAAAGGTGTAACTGAAGGTCACACACAGAGTTAGTAGTAGAGAAAGAAATGTGTCCTGATCTGTTGATGCAAGTCAAGTAGCTGGCCTGTTTTTTACCCCTTGTCGGAATTCATATTGAAGCATGGAGTCAGATTTTACTGAGTTGCTCTCATTAACTGACTATTCTTTTCTTCATAGCAGAAAAATCTCATTAAAAGGAAACTGACACTCATGGGGTTTTCATATGGGCAAGCAGAAAACCCAGATCTTATTTAAATAAAAATGTACTGTGTTTCCCCCTGAATTGCCATCCCCAGGGCTTGTCTTGCTCTGTAATAACCCTCTCTGTATGCAAATATGTATGTACGTGTGTGTATACATATGTGTGTGAGCATGTATTCTGGTGTATTTAAAAGAAAAACAACTTTACATTATTAAATATGTTTTTTTTTCTGAGAAAATCAGAAAGTGTAAGGTGAATAATCTATATGGAATTTTTAAATATTTTCCCATTCCATACCCTTACTGACCCTCTGCTTATTTCACTCTATGATTTATTCTCACCTTTAAGCCCTATTATTTTTTTCTTGTCTTTGTTTCTTAGAGTCCTGATGGTTAAATCATCAGAATGACTAAATATTATAAAAAATAATTTCAGATTTTATTTCAGACTTAAGGAAGTTTGCCAAGAGATGTTACATAATGGATAAAATATAGAAAATTTATTTTAAAAATATTTTATATTGATGTCCATACTGTGTTTTTCTTCAATTTAAATCATTGGATAAAAATGAATGCTAACTAACCTTTTTAGGCAAATAAACAAAAAGATAATTTTAATTTAATTGTTAAAGAATCACTTTTTACTCAGAAATTTTTGATAATGTTTAAACTACCCACCATGGACACTTTCAGAGTAATGATAGAATATGTTTAAAAATTTTATAACGTTACTTTGTTACAGAACGGAATGTTGGGAGATGAACATTGTTGTTTCATGTTTGTCCTGCTACCTGTCCAGATAGTAATTTTGCCAAGAGATATAGAAAATTTAGCTTAGTCCTTTGACCTTGAATTCACATAAGCTTACACCCTGCCCCATTATTATTTAATTGACTTGATTTGAATGAAAGGTACATGGCTTTATCCTTTACAATGTTGTAACTTAACCATGTGGTTACTGTTGAATATTAAGCTTCTCCCATTTAACAACCTAGTAAAAATCTGTAATTTGAGAAGCTTCCAAAACTCCAAGAAAGGCTGATCCAACTGTTTCATATCAAACAACTTAGTGAAATTCACAAGTTTCAGAAGGAGAATGATGAATACACAAAAGGATAGATATACAGACATGTCTTAAGTGCAAAGAGACAGATACATAGAGAGCATGATGAACAATGAAAGACAGTGACAGTAACCATAAGAACAGAGATCATAAGGAAACAGACCTATGACTACATTCCTTTGTTTCATCTCTCTATCTAAATCCTTTATTTAAAAAACATGATTTGCACAATAATTTACTAGGACTTTAACATAGACACTATTCTTACTACAATAAGACTTGTTAAAAATAATATTCGGAATTCAAAGAAAATAATTCATTATACCAATGGATGCTCCAAGCTCTTTTAATAATTTTATGGTAAAGCATTAAAATAAAATTTATGGTAAAGAATTAAAATAAAAACACATCTGGACGTGAGGATGAGGATGACGAGGATGAAATCCTTTCCCATCTGTTGTTTAATGTAACACAATCACGAGAGTGGCATGTCATTTCATTTGGTAGAATTAATTGGTTAGAGTGGTTTACAGGTGTCACCTTCACTCAAAGACAGGGAACTACACCACTCCGTGGGGGTTACCCTAAAATGTACCAGTCACAAAGGTGTTACAACATATGGACTATGGTTAGAGCATGGTTTGAAGCAAACATCGTGGGCTTCTTTGGACTTAAGACATTCTCTGACTCCACCCTTTTTTTGTTTTAAGTTACTCTTCTTTATTTCGGGCGCCTGGCTGGCTCAGTTGGTTGAGCATCTGACTTCATCTCAGGTCATGAGCTCCAGATTTTTGAGTTTGAGCCCTGCGACGGGCTTTGAGCTCCAGTGCAGAGCTGGGAGCCTGCTTCAGATTCTGTGTCTCCCTCCCTGTCTCCCCTCCCCTTTTGGTGCTCTGTTTCTGTCTCTCTCTAAAAAATGAACACTTAAAACATTAAAATAATTTTTAAAAAGGGTTACTCTTCTGTATTCAACACTGAATTCCTAAATAAGCTATATCAAAAAGTTATTAAGGGACACCTGGGTGGCTCAGTTGGTTAAGTGTCTGACTTTGATTTTGGCTCAGGTCATGATCCCAGAGTTGTGTGATCAAGTTCAATGTGAGGCTCTGCATTGAGTATGGAATGTGCTTAGGATTCTCTCTCTTTTTCCCTCTGGTCCCTCTCCCCACACTCCCTATAAACTAAACTAAACTAAACTGAACTAAAATAAAATATGTAAAATTTGAACATCATTAAAATTATATTTACCTTCCTTGGAAGAAAATTAAATTTGGATGAATAAAAGTTTGTCCTAAAATTATAAAAAAAAACAAATGGATTTAAAAGTGAGGTCATGGGCACTTCGGTGGCTCAGTAGTTAAGCATTTGACTTTTGATTTCCACTCAGGTCCTGATCTCACATTTTGTGAGATCGAGCCCTGTGTCGATCTGGGCTGACAGTGTGGAGTCTACTTGGTATTCTCTCTCTCTCTCCCTTTCTCTCTCTCTCCCTCTGCCTCCCCCCTGCTCCCACTCTTTTTCTCTCTAAATAAATAAATAAATAAATAAACATTTAAAAAAATAAAATAAGAAAAATAAAGTGAGGTGATATACATGTCAGAGAAGTATAATTTGACATTTTATATATCCCATACTTACAAAAATACATTCCGAGGATATATATTAAGGGAAATATATTGATACTGAATAACAAAGATATTCATTATATCACTGTTATAAGAGTAAAACACTGAGAAAAGTCTAAAGGTCACAGAATTAGCTAAATATGTAACTATTTTATTGAATGCCCTGGGCTAAATAAGGTACAGCAAGAAATAATTCTTTCTACAATTAATATATTCAAGCATCATCTTCCTTTGCTGCTACTTAATGGTGTCTTGAGCAAATGGAATGCATGTATTTATTTTCATTTTGAAAATGATGTATTTCTAAAGACAGATTCAGTTAAACCAAAACAATGAAATTAATTTCAATATTAATTTTCTGCCTTTCCTTGAAGTCCATCTGATCATGGATCTAAAATCAGTGGGAGGAGGGAGGACTGACGATCTAATCTTTTCTGAGTTCTGCTATAATTCTTTTTCTTGCCACTTCTGTCTCAGTCCCTTCTATGGTTGAAGAAAGTTGGGGTCAGAGGATCAAGAATGAAAGGAAAAAGATCAAATATGTGTTTTGTTTGGTTTTGATTTTTAGAGTGTAAAGGCTATTTATATTGATTTTCTGCATATTAAATGTAATCTGTCCAAATGTCTAGCCAAATATTGGCTACTTGGTGGTGTTTATTATTGGATTCTTCAGAGAAACCTTACATCTTTGCAGTGTGCCATTCCTGCTTTGAACCATGACTTCTTACATATTTTTCCTGCTCTTTAATAACAAAATACTCCAATGTTCTTCTAACTGTACTTTCCAATTATCGGCCAGATCTGTTGCTCGATGAACTTGGAGTGAAGAAAGGAACTTCGATTGTTCTTCCACTCACTCCAGCTTTTTTTTTTCCCCTCTATCTGCAAGGATCAGGAATGGAGATGAGAGTAAAGGGGCCAACCAACACTCTTTTTAGACCTTGACAATCAGAACAAATTCCTATGCATAATATATCACACAAAATATGAATTATAATAATAAAATGCAATAAATATACTAAAGAATATAAATGTCTTGTTTATTTAAGATCTTAGCTCAGTGTTGACACGGCAAGACCTGTAATTTCAAGATACTTGCCCTCCTAGCTCTGTTGAGATCTCAAGGGAACTTTTCTCCATCTGTGATGCTGTATCTTTGAAAGTAAAAGTGCCTACATCCTAGGGCCTTGAAACTTTGTGTATTCTATTTCCAGTCTCAGAGTCATGCAACAAATACTTTGATTTTCAGTTAATATTTCTGTGGTGAAAATGTAGCAGTAGGAAAAGTGACTAATTCGTTAGCTTGCATATTCTTTATTTCAGATAGCATGGGTACAAATGATTCTTGGTTAGTGAATATTTGCCCTCACTTGAGGAATCTCAAATTTCCATTTTTTTGCTTCTCCAGGTGATTCAATTTGTGATTTCAGAATTAGTGAGATACTTAACAGTTACATATTATAATTAAGAAACACTTTTAACATTAAAAAAATACATTACTCTTAAATTTGTGCATATTACATATGTGTGTATGTATGTATCCAAATATAATATCCGTTAGTAATGAAATACCAATTTATTGAACTGCCAATATGTTGCCAGCTTACAAAATACAAAATGTATTTTTTAATTATATGAAATATTTTAATATATCTTTAAAAACTTAAAATGTATCTTAGTTTACAAAATTTTGAAGTGTTTTTATATTCATTATTGATAATTTGTACTTTGTCTTTTAATGATAATAGGGAATTATGAATTTAGAAGCAAAGTAACTTTTGAAGCATATGAATATGATATAATTACTTACATTTAACTTAATTTACATTTTCACACAAATATTCACATTTTTATGCTTTCAATAAACTTATATTCTGTTTCTAAATTATTTTAATTTATTACTATAATTTGAACATACATTATGTGAAAATTTTGATTATAATAACATAATTATTGTTTTTCTGAGAAAGAGCAAGCAAAATAGTGCATGTGGAATTAATATAAACAATTATGAATTATGTGTATATTTTACCTTATTACTGCCTTAAACATAACTTACCATGTAGAAAATATTTAGAAATGCACAGTAATTAAAATCAGCTTTCTTTCATAAAATCCATAGCCTTACACATATTTTAAATTTTTATCATTATGAAGTTCTATTAAGTAAGGAAACACAGTAAATATTATTTAACAATTTGTTACCTTGATTTATAACTTGGTAGTATTTATATGTATATTATTTGAACGTTTATTTGTGCCCTTACCCCTGGCTTGGACATACGAGGGACACTTATGGGAAGGAACAATATCTCTTTATTTAACCAGCAGAACTTGTTATTCTCTCTCTCTCTCTCTCTCTCTCTCTCTCTCTCTCTCTCTTTTTCCTGTGAATCTCTGTGTCATAGTGATTACCCATCAGTGCCCTCTATGGCAAACACGCAAATGCTGAAAGATTTTTCAAAAGCATGTTTGAATTCTTCAGTGAATCCTGCCTATCTTTCCCCACTGCCAGTTCCTTCTTCAAGATTTAGCTTACTGTTGGGGCGGCTGGGTGGCTCAGTCGGTTGAGTGCCCAACTTCAGCTCAGGTCGTGATCTCACAGCTCTGTGAGTCCGAGCCCCGCATTGGGTTCTGTGCTGACTGCTCGGAGTCTGGAGCCTGCTTCGGATTCTGTGTCTCCCCCCTCTCTCTCTGCCCCTAACCCACTCGCATTCTGTCTCTGTCTCTCTCAAAAATAAATAAACATTAAAAAAAATTAAAAAAAAAACATTTAGTTTATTGTTTTCCAAAAAGACCTCCCACCTCAGCTTACAAGCTCCAGCTTTGTACATGCATCTGTCTCTTATTCCTAGAATCTCTTGGGCACGTAGAAAATATGCCTGGATTTGGTATTGATACAATGGCTCCAGGTGGGCTCAATTCAGCAGTAGTAGTCCTTGCTTCACACAACATTCACATATCCTTGGTATTTCTCAAATGGAAGGAGTGTAGTTTGCTACACTCAAGCTGAATGCTCAACTTGATACTTCTCCCAACTCTTAGGCTGACACAAGGACAACTCATTGAATTGACGGCCTTGCATTCTTTAAAGCAGCATATTGAATAGGGGCTACCCACTTCTAAGCAAAATGGGGCAAGGAACAAGTAGAATATTACCACTGAGCCACTCTTCTCCCATTTATTTCTTTCTGTGAACTGGGAAGGTGAGCATTGAATGAGTGGTGATAATAGAGTCCCTTCTGGCTTGGTAATTCTTAGAGAAGGGGCATCTGTCCCTGATGGTGACAATTCCATATAGTCTCATTTTAGAAGAATAATTTTCACTTTTGTTTTAATTATTAGTCACAATTACTCTAAAACCTCCATTCTATATCGTGTTGTAATGGTGAGCTCAAGTGTGACAGTACTTATGATATAAATTATCTTAAGGGAAAATTGGCCTATATAACCAGTTGACTTCTTATTTCACAGACAGTGTCAAAAACTTAACAAACAAATGCAAATCTTTTGCCAAGCTGAAGGGCAGATTGTGAAAAAGAATGTGTTGCTTCAAGGGAAGAGTAATATCTTAAAATATGAATATTAGAAATGGGAAAAACAGAACACTAAATAGCAATCCACAGCGAAAAATATGTGGTAGAATCCAAGGGAATCACCAGGGGATCACTTGGGCTCTGAAAGGATCTTCCACTTTAAGAAAAACCCATTTTATTTTCCATTCAGAAAACAATTTCCTATTTTTAAAACTGCACATCCAGCTATGACATTAAACTAATATGTATTGATTCCTATCTCTGTGGTTGTACTAGAGAATATTGATTCATCTGTTAAAAAAATTATCGACACCCTTATCAACAGTGTTTCCGAAATTAATATTTTAACATTTTCAAGAAAGCACTAATCTATTCAATCAGCAGATTAATATTCTGACCTCAAAATTCACATTTGCAGACACAGGGTAGGGAGAGAAAGCCCCTCAAGAATATTATAGAATTTTGTCTGCTCCTTAACTTGTCCTCTTTCTGTGCAATCATTTGTCTTTTGTGTTCATATTGCTGTGAATCCTCAGCTACATGTGGAACAGTTGGTAGATATTTGACATGCATGCTCAGAAAAGTAAAATCTTTTTCTGTGTGATAGAAGCATAACAAAGCATTCTTTGGATGATGTGGCAGGTTCTAGCCATCTACTATTCACTTACTTAATCCTCCAGTTACATATATATTTTTACACTTAGAAAACTGATGTACAGAGACCCTAGGCGATTTTCTAAAAGTAATAGGTAATAACTGACAGAAGCAAATGCTGAATCCAGGGACAAAGCTTTAGAGTGTCCTTTTTACTCTAACAAAATAGTGTGTGATATACTGCACAAGGGTTGCGGTAGTAACTGATGGTGGCGATGATTTGTAGGGTTTTTAAAAATTACAATGGGAGCTGTGTTAAATAACTTACTCGGCTAGAATTTAGTGACATTATGATGTAGGAGGAAGAGTAGAAGGAAAAAGAGGAGGGGAAGGAATCAGAAAACGAAGAGGAGGATGAGGAGGAAGGAGAGACATAACTGCCCATTAATGAGAGCTAAACCAACACCTGTTTACAGCTCATGTCTTATATCAAGATTCAAAACCTATTTCTTATGCCCTATATGATTAATAAACTGATCTTCTCCTACACTAAAAAAGACCCACCATAGAGAGAAGTTTAATGAATGAGTCTTAGAACTAGAGACCCTCAGAATCATACGAAACCATTGTATTTCTCCTCATGATTGTTGGTTGAGTCAATATTGTATCTATCCTTTTTGGCCTTTCACATAATGTTGGAAGAGAGTTAATAAAACATCTAGCCCTGATGAACTCAATACGGGCTGTGGACATCTGGCAGCGACAGTTTTCAGATATTTTGGGTTAGGAAGTTTGGCTGATGAGGACCAACTCGCTCCAATCCAGAGGGATTAGCCAGCATCGAGCAGCAGAGAATCCTGTTTTCTACACAACTTTAACCAGAAACAGTCACATTGCATGCAGTGTAGTGGCCTTGGTGTGCACAGAGATTGTGTTACAAATAGTTCAGTAAAATTTATAAGCTGACCAAAAGAAAAATGTGAAATCATTTGGTGAGGTCATTTTAAGAATTAAAGTACTATACCTCAAAAAAAGAAACATGTCTTTTAGAAATGAAAAAAATATGTAGATATAGATACATGTTGTGTTGTTTGCATTTCACTTTTCCTATGCAGCTCCACCAGAAAGGACCTGGAACCAAACTTGAGCTGTTTAGTCAAGAAACATATAATTATGAGCCCACATGCCTTTTACTTGGTTGAATGAACTAGATTATTGCATAAACCATTCTTGAGTTGAATTTCATCCGTAGTACCACCATCTGGCACAACCTCCTTTCAACTTTCCTTATCATCATATACTGTGCATCTGTTGGAAACTTTCTCTTCTGCCCGATTATGACTTTCAATGTCTTTGTACTTCTATATCATTAATATGTAGGGCTTCAACACCACATAGAGTGGGTACTCATTAAATATATCTTTAAAGAATTTTTTTTTCAACATTTATTTATTTTTGGGACAGAGAGAGACAGAGCATGAACGGGGGAGGGGCAGAGAGAGAGGGAGACACAAAATCAGAAACAGGCTCCAGGCTCTGAGCCATCAGCCCAGAGCCTGACGCGGGGCTCGAACTCACGGACCGCGAGATCGTGACCTGGCTGAAGTCGGACGTTTAACCGACTGCGCCACCCAGGCGCCCCTCATTAAATATATCTTTAATCTATTTGAATACCATTTGCTTGCGAAATATCCTAAAAACAAACGCTAAAATACAGTTTGCAAATACCCTGTATTAAAACAATATCCAATAATTATTAATTTAAAGTAGTTATATTTTATTTTTTCATTCATTCAACATACATTTATTAAGAACCTACTATGAGTCAGATATTTTGCTTGTCTTCAGAGACACATTGGTAAACAAGACATCCACAGTTAATGGCCTCAAGTAGTTTATTATTTGTTAGAAAGGCATGCAAGAAGCTAAATGACATAGATAATGACCACCAAGTGCAATGTTTGTAATGATAGTGAAAATATATCAAGTGATCGGATAGTAATTACAAGTATGAACATTAAATGCTCATGGTGTTGTGGTTTCTAAGAATTCCCTTTCCTCTAGTCTTTGTATACATCTTTCTTTTGAGGCAATCCTTCAATTTTAGAAGAACTGTATTAGAAAGCCTAGCTTTCTGGGGCACCTGGGTGGCTCAGTTGGTTAAGTGTCCGACTTCAGCTCAGGTCATGATCTCACGGCTCGTGATTTTGAGCTTTGTGTTGAGCTCTCTGCTGACAGCTCAGAGCTTGGAGCCTGCTTCAGATTCTCTGTCTCCCTCTCTCTCTGTCCCTTCCCCGCTCATGGTCTGTCTGTCGCTGTCTCTCTCTCTCTCTCTGTGTGTCTCTCTCTCAAAAATAAACATTAAGAAAAGAAAGAAGAAAGAAGAAAGAAAGAAAGAAAGAAAGAAAGAAAGAAAGAAAGAAAGAAAGGCTTCCATACAATATAACCCAGCTTGTAGCCATAGTAGATGCCATCAGAGATAGAAATTTGATTCAGCCTGAGATAACCAGAATTTTCTTTAGGTATTGCAAATGGGAAGAATAAGGATTGTATAAATTATGTTCCTGAAATAAGTTTGGCAATGCTAAGCACCCAATACATGAAGATAAAAATAAAACTAAGTATATTGCCAGGCATGTAATTTAGACTCAAGAAAAAAAAAACAGGTTTCCAAAAAATTTGAGCATTATAATTGGATTGCCTGGCTTGAGATTCTGACATATATAATTTCTCAACAGGAAACTGAAATTGTAAATGACCTAGAACTTAGTTGACACAATTTTGAGAGTATTTCTGATAATATATATATATATATATATATATATATATATATATATATATATTTGAAGATTTTGAGATGAAACTTCCATGCAATAATTTAATTTTGGGTAACTCAGTGCCTTTGTGATGACTGAACTCATAGTCAGTACTTAATAATAAATTTTGAATTGACTTGGAACCAATTCCTAATATTGCTGACAAATTGTTGGCAAGTTTACTTAAATTTCAAAAAACATATAAGATGCAAAGTTAAAACATTTTTGACAGGGACAAAATAAAGTGCCCAATTTCTAATATAATTAACATCTTTAAAGTTAAGAATTTTTTATAAAGTGACCCAAAATAGTGAAAAAAAATCTCCATTATATTAGTGGTGGTGCAAATTAGTGCATTTATGACAAGTAATTTGGCAAAGGCCTTAGCATTTTATAACATTCACATCAAAAATTTTATTTCTAGGTATTCATTTTATAGGAGTAATTGTGGATATATTTAAGATAGAGCTATAACATTGTTCACTGCAATATAGTTTGTAATAGAAAAAATTTCTAAACAACCTGATAGTCTAAGAATAGGAAATTGATTGAATAAATTTTCATAAACCATTACCATATAATACTATGCAGTCATTAAACATTATGTTGCAGAATAATATTTAATGGCTTGGGAAATGCTCATGAGATAATGTTAACCAAAAGAGCAGATTACAAAATAGTGTGTAAAGGATAATGCCATTCAATGCGTATATACCAAATACCTAAGGGGATTTTTCTTTCTTTATTCTCGTTTACTGATTTTCACTTTTTTTCTTTCTTCAATGTCTACACTTTAGTAGTTATGATGGCTGTACTGTAGTTGCAGGCAAGCCCTTAATCACTGTTTGTCCAAGGGACTCTTTGGGGCTGTGTTCGTCCAGTGAACCAGGGGGCTTTGGTTTTGTGGCTTCATAATTTCAGAACATGTCCTTCTCTAAGACCACGAAGGTATAGGAAGAGACCCTAGAGCATTACACTCAGGCTCATCACCATTTCACAGGGACACATATTCATGACCCACAGGCAAAACTTTGTCACATGGTCCCACCAACTGCAAGAGGTTTGAGAACTATGGTCATCTGTGGACCTGGCAGTGAGGGGTGAACATTGGGGAATTCTTGTAATGGAGAAGAAACAGGCATCAATGATTACATACATTTTTTTTTTTTTAATTCAGAAGCTATATTTGAATCAAAAAGAAAAATGAAGCAAAAACTTATCACCTTAAGTAATTGTGGTTCTTAAGTGGTTAAAGAGTATATTTTAAAATTCTGAATTACAATGTTTTGAGAATCAGCAGGCATATTCAAACATGAAAAGATCTCCTTAGCATCTTACAGGTAGGGAAAGGGCTTAAAAATGATGAGGTTAAATAGTTTAAAACAAGTAGTTTTCAATTAATTTTAACATCTAGGTGCAAATTATATCTCAGACTAAAGTAAGGATTTGGATTGGTTGGGGCGTGGCGGGGTGGGGAATCTATCAAAAAAGAACAAACAGAAGGCACCTGGGTGGCCCAGTTTAGTGTCTGACTTTGGCTCAGGTCATGATCTCACAGTTGGGGAGACTGAGCCCCTTGCAGTCTCCATGCTGATAGGGAGCCTGCTTGGGATTCTCTCTGTCTTCTCCTCCACCCACTTGTGCTCTTCTTACTTTCTCTTTCTCTCTCTCTGGCGCTCAAAATAAATAAGCAACAACAACAAAGAACAAATGAAAAAATAATCAATGTATGAATGAATGAACAGGTGAAAGAATAAGTCAATGTGATCTTGGAGTGAATGCCAGTTATTAAAGTGAGATATTAAGAAATAGAAATTAGAATATACTCTCTTCTTTCAAAACAGGTGGTAATGGTGAACCCTGAAATATGATGCTGGATGATAATTCTAGTCATAATCTTAAAATAATAGTTTTGTGCATGTATAAAATAACATGATAAGTATTAGGAGTAACATTAATTTGTGTAGAATATGAAAGTAAAAAAGGATTTTTGATCTTTAATATCAATTCCTATTCAGCTCGACCTCATTTGTAGTTATGTCTAAGAGTAATAACAATTACATATAACCACTTAGCACATTAATGATGAATGAATAAATTAATGCCGATGCATATATTATGTAAACTGAACATTTGAGTGAATATTTTGATAGTATAAAATCTTTCCTTCTTAATAATTGTTAAAAATCTATTTTGGCTGGGACGCCTGGGTGGCTCAGTCGGTTGAGCATCCGGCTTCGGCTCAGCTCATGATCTCACGGTTTGTGAGTTCGAGCCCCACGTAGGGCTCTGTGCTGACATCTCGGAGTCTGGAGACTGTTTCAGATTCTGAGTCTCCCTTTCTCTCTGCTCCTCCCCTGCTTGTGCTCTGTCTCTCTCTCTCTCAAAAATATATATAAAAAAAAACATTAAAAATCTATTTGAGCTAATATTGTATATAAAATTACTGGAAATTGATTTAAATACAAATAATTCAATTGATATATTTTCTAACTTATTTTTTCTGTCTGTCCTTTCATTTTTGAAAGTTAGACGAATATAGAACATATTTTAGTAAATTATTCACAATGTTCTTGACAAATTATTGAGATGAAATTGTGATTAAAATGAAAACGAAAAAATATTCAAATTAATTTTATTTCAAGAGGTTTTGCTTAAGTCAGTGAACGTCAATGTTTGAATTCCTTCAAATACCTACCAGAATTATTGCAAAGACAGATATCTATTCAATGTACAATTTCTAGTCAAGTAAAGTGATTGACTATTTCTTAGTGTTGTACAGTAGGGTCAGAAATCTACACTTTCGGGTCAAATCCAGTTTGTTATCTGTCTTTTGTTCTCATTATTGCTTTTTTTTATAAGTTCACTTATTTATTTTGAGAGACAGAGAGAGAGAGAGCGATCACAAGTGGGGGAGGGGCAGAGAGAGATGGAAAGAGATAATCCCAAGCATGCTATGTAGTGTTAAACTTGACACTGGGCTCACTCATGAACTGTGAGATCATGACCTGAGCTGAAATCAAGAGTCAGATGCTTAACCGACTGAGCCACGCAGGCGTTCCCTCCCCTTTTTGTTGCCATTTGTTTTTGTAAATAAACTTATATTAGAACACAGCCACCTGTCTATGCCCATACTATCCTCAATGCACCCGACCTCATCTGATCTGAGAACACAGCCCTGTAATTCATTTACATATATTCTATACTTTGTGCTACAAAGGCAGAGCTGAGTGGTTGAGACACATCTTATAACTGACTCTACAGAAAATGTTTGCCTGGGGCGCCTGGGTGGCGCAGTCGGTTAAGCGTCCGACTTCAGTCAGGTCACGATCTCGCGGTCTGTGAATTCGAGCCCCGCGTCAGGCTCTGGGCTGATGGCTTCTTCATTTGGGTTTGCTTATATACATATGTATATAAGCAAACCCAAATGAAGAATTTTAAATTCAGTCTTCTGGAATTTGAATATAATGATAAATGTCTATTATTCTTTGAAACACAATTAAGAATAGTTTTGAGATTTTTTTTTATCTTTTGTTTTTAACTCTTTTGTATAATTATAATGCAAACTTAGTCTTCGATAAAATTTCTTAGATTTAATGTTCGTTGTGAAAAACATTGGTACATCTATCAGAATTTTATCTTATTCTTATTGTGTGATTAAAGAATAAAAGTTTTCAAATGCACAGATTTGAAAAGCCAAATATAGGTGACCATACATTTTCTCATTTCTTCCAGCTTGCATAATATACTTGAAAATGTTACCAATATACCAATATTTCTGCATAGCAACTTTGGAGAAATAGAATTAGATGATGTTCGTGACAGGCATTGTATTATTATCTCTTCCATTAGTTTAACTGTCTTTAACAGATCATATTAAAACTCTTAGTTTTCCCTTGCTACTGTAGGCTAATAAAACCTGTCTGGAAATAGATCAATGTGCATTAAAATAACTAGGAACTTCAGATATTACAAAAATTTGCATGTCAATTTATCTGCCAGTCATAACTATTAAGTGGCGTATTCTGTATGTGTTTGTATGAGTGTGTTTGCATGTGAAGATATGGGTGTATTCTAATTAAAACTCACCTCAATGCTAGATTTTAAAAGATAAAATTCACTCTGAATTCCAATAATAAGGGGAAGAATCCTTTAAAACATTGTTTACATTGTTTAAGACCTTTGATCAAAACCCTTTTTGGTTCCCATACCACTTGTGTTAAATATCATGGTCCTTAGCTGGCAAAATTATTCCTTTGATCTCATCTCTTATTAATCTCCCAATTCTGTCTTCTGGTTTAACCACACATATTCTTGCATGAATTCTCCTTACAGAGAATTTGCACTGGCTAAGCCCAGAGTGTTCTTCCCAAGATATCTGCATGGCTGGCCTCCTGATTTGTTCACATCCATGCTTTAAAAATGAACAAACAAGCAAACAATTAACAAATATCATCTCAATATTTTGGTGAAGTTTTGCCTTTGAGTGATTCTTTAAGTATATGTATCTGCCTGCATCTTTATTTCAACTTCACTTTTTAATATTATTTTCTCTGTATATATAAAATTACAGTTTAACAGATATTTTCTTTATTTAAAACATTTGATTCTATTGTTTCCTTACTTTCATTATTTCTGTTGATAAGTCTGCTGTTGATATTTTTTTTAATTATCCTTGATAATGATGTGCCTTTAAGATTTTCCCTCCATTCTTGTTTTTCAGCATAATGTTGTGAATAGGTGAGACTGTCCTCCATGGTATTCATAGTTGCCTCTTGAATTTAAAACTTGAGTGTTTCATCCATATGAGCAACACTCTGGGGAAGGTTGTGATCAGTTAGGAACTGGAAAAGGAGTGCGATAGCTTGCCGGCAGAAATCTAGATGGTGAACCAACTATGGTGTTTACTCCAGGCATGATGTACTATTGTTTGGAGCAAAGGTAGGAAACTTGGTACATGAGTCAAATATGGCGTACAGCCTGTTTTATAAATCATAGTTTGTTGGATCACAGTCATAGTCATTTGTTGAGATATTATCTAAATTTGTTTTCACATTGAAAGGAGAAAATTGAGTAGTTAACACAAAGACCATGTAGTTAACAAAACCCAAATATTTATTATCAAGCCCTTTACAGAAATTTTGCTTACCTCTGGTTTAGAGAAAGAGTATGGTCTTTGTAGTTAGGTTATCTTTGTTAAACAAAACCAAAACAAAACAAATCTGGCATGAAAATATGCTAAAACTATTTACATTTTACTTGGCTTTTTTGAACCTTGCTTGGTCTTCATATACAATGATAACGATATTTACCTAATGGAATTATTATGAGAAATACATAGGAGAATGTATGTGAAAATTCAGACATCACAGTTTAGTGCATAATAGGCACTCAGAAAATGTAATACAATCACCTTAATTTTTCCTTTGTATTTTGATTCATGATAGCCAAGTTCAGGACACATATTCCTCAAATCTGGAATACTGTAATAACTGACTGGATATTTGTCTATTGTTTTCCTCTTCTTTTCTCTTTAATCTGTTCTTTATATGATGGTATTTAATAACAATATATGTTTTTCTTTATGTTGTAACATAATAAGAAAAGATATTCTCTTTTGATACAGAGCTCCTTGCTCCTTTGTTTTATTCAAATAATGATTTTTCTTATTTTGGAATGAAAGTGACTTTCTCCAGGGCAGAGTCCATGCTGAAAGGCCAAATGTGTTACGTGAAGACTGAATACTTCTAGTAATGCAAGAAGTGGAAATATGTTGTTGTTAGTGCCATTGTTGTTATTGCCTGTAATGACTCAGTGCATTAAAATTTTCTGTTTCCTGGAGCACCTGGGTGGCTCAGTCAGTTAAATGTCTGACTTTGGCTCAGGTCATGATCTCCAGATCTGTGAGGTCCAGCCCCACGTCAGGCTCTGTACTGACAGCTTAGAGCCTGGACCCTGCTTCTGATTCTCTGTATCCCTCTCTCTCTGCCCCTCCCCCACTTGTGCGCGCTCTCTCTCTCTCTCTCTCTCTCTCAAAAGTAAATAAAACATTTTTTAAAATGCCATGATTTCAATGGATCCTGAAGGTGCTTTTTGCTGACCATGAAGAGCTTTTGTGATACATGCATTTGATGGACATCACATATATTCAAAGAATAATGAAAAAAGGAGTGAAGAGACCAAACATTAGATCTGAGCCTGGGATGTCATCCAGTGAATCTAGTGAGAGGAGTAACCACTGCGTGAAACTTGCTGGCTCAGGGTCCATTCCAACTGAACACTTTGTCCTCAGGTCCATGGATAATTCACCTTGCCTGGATTCTGATAAAACAGTACATAGATGTCTATTCTCCTCATGAGTGGAAAATGTATCCTTTCTGTCAAAGTGGCTGGTAAAGTCCATGAAGCATGCCATGAATCTTCACACTGTTAACTTTGAGGTATCTCATGAAAGCTAGTCCCAATAACAGCTTTCTGGAGGAAAACCTAAGAACCCCTGGGTACTGAGGAGCAGCTCCTTGATTTCAATATATCTGAAGTGCCATGAACAAGGACATTATGAGGAACATTACTATTGCATTTGCCCCATGCTACTTTGTAAGATGTTGCATGTTTTGTCTCAAACTTCTTTACATTTTTTTGGCATTAGCGTGCCCCAAAGTATCATACCAGGCAATGATTCTTCAACTGTCTTGTGGATCAGAATCAACTGGGGAGTTTGTAAAAACCCAGATTATTGAGCCCTGACCACCTAATTTCTGATTCAGTAGAACTGGAGTGGATCTTGATATTCGCATGCCTGACAATTTCCCAGGTGATGCTAATGCTGGTGGGAACACACCTGAGAAAGTCCTGATATCATACACAAAATACAACAAAGATTAAGTTTTATTATGGAAATATTAACTGGATTTTTCATTCCAGAATGAGATTCATACCACGATCGTTGTTGCAATTTCTTCAACCACTGTACACAGTGCAAATGTCCCTCTAGTGTCTTTGGTAGATATTTTTAAAATTAAAAGTGGATCCATCAAATTTTACTGAAACCCCACAATCAAGTGAGAATATGCAATATCCCTGTTAAACTTAAGAATTTATGTATTATATATGTGTGTGTGTGTGTGTGTGTGTGTGTGTGTGTGTGCATATGTATGGATGTGTTATATTGTATATAATACTGTGTGTATATGTGTATTGACAAAAAATACCAAATTTAAAACTAGTGTACTTCATTTCAATTGTAAGGATTAATCAGATGTGACCTAAGGATCTCCCTCTAAGCCCTGGTCAGTCCTCATCATCTTATTCTGGATCTGGGTAATCCATTGACTCTGTGCTGTTTGGAAAGCCACACAATTTCATATGGGATAGCTACTGCAACCAACATGTGGCCTCTTTATTCTTCTTGTCCCATCCCCTCCTTGTTTTTATCAGACATATATAATTTATTAATTGGGTTGTGGATAAATCTCCTTCTTTCTTCAACTGTTGCTCCTATTTCATTTTCCAAAGATGTTTTCTAGTGATAGTTCTCATTATTCTGCTTTTTCATTAACAGTTATTGAGTACGCTAACATTTTCAATTTGTGTTCTTCATTTTTTAAAGTGCCATCTGCAAAGTGTTGCTGCATCCACTGATTTCTCTTTTTCCAGTCTTAAAACACGAGGTGTTGATATCTGTAGTGCTGGACCAAGAGAAGGAGTTTACAGTCCCTGAATTTTGGAGGGAAGTAATTTTTCCAGAATTTATGCTAAGGGAAAAAAATAAAAAAACTTCTCTCCTAATCACAAATAATTGACTAATACTTTTCTGTTCTAAGGTGAGCAACCATTCCTCATGCTATATATAGTCTCCTGTGATTAATTACAAGTTAACTAACACAATGCATGGCCCATATTAGGCACTATTCTCATTTGTTGACTACTTCTTCAAGTCATAATTAATTTAAATTATGTCACTGGTTTCAGCAAAAGACTTACATAGAGATAAAATTTAAAAAACAATCGCCTAACCAGTGAAGACTATATTTAGGATTTCACTGTGGCATATGGCTTACATGAAAGAAATAAAAAGAGAAGAGAGGCTAACAAACCACAAGAGACTCTTCATAATAGAGGACAAACTATGGTTGACAGAGGGAGATGGGTGGGGGGTGGGCTAGATGGTGATGAGTCTTAAGGAGGGCACTTGTGATGAGCACTGGGTATTGTATGTACGTTATGAACCACTGAATTCTGCTGCTGAAATCAATAGTGTACTGTATACTAACTAAAATTTAAAATAAAAGAAGGGAAAAATATATGTGCATGAAATATAAACTCTTCGAAAATAACTTCATTGTGTTTTCTCCAGCCTCTTTCAATTTTTACAGTTAATGAAACATATTAGCTTAATTGTTTTGCTCAAAATATTTTTTTGTTGATGAATATTACATATGAAACAATTACATTTTCCTTTGTTCCTTTGTCACGTTAAATCACTTGTTTTGTTAAATGAACAAATAAACAAGGCCTGTATCTTCTTTTTCTAGAAAAACATCTTTTAGAATTGAAAAAAAAACACGCTCATTTAACAAATATCTGGTGTTAACATAAGTTAATAATAGCTTCCATCTCTGTTGGGTTGGATTGGTTAGTATGTTGTTTGGAAATGAAAAGACTTAAAACATTGTATTAAATAAAGTGCAATGTCTTCTTCACCATGTGGCGTCAGAATTGGACTTTTCTAGGAATACATATGTAAAAGAAAATGCAAATTATGGTTTAAAGTTAATAGCAACCCAAGTTGTCCATGGACATGAAATCTCTGGACATACAATTTCTTAATGATTAAAATTTCTAAAGTCTAGAGTTATAATTATAAACAAGCTCTACTTCATGGTTTTTATGTCATTAGAATAATTACTGTTTAACCACTGCCCTCTTTCTAAAGTAGAAAATAAATGGTTTCAAGCAAAACTCATCATTCAATTTGTAGTTAATTGATATAATTAAGAGTATATTTTGTCATTTTTTCTTTCTAAACTGGCGATAATGTGAAAAATGTGTAGTTACTTTGCATTCTCTTTTTTTAAAATATTTGTTAAGCTAGTTAATAGACTGGAGAAAGCATTATCCCTAGTTTTCACAGTCTACAATTTTTTTTTTCAGGTTTTCATATGTGCTAGGGTAGTTTTAACATATCTTTAAAAAAATTTTTTATTGTGGTATTCTTCAGAGATTTATGGTAGATTTAGATCTGACGATTATTTTTCTCAATAAACAGTGTTTGTTGAAGATATATACCTCCAGCATATTTTCTGCAAATGCTAACATATTAATTCCATAATGTTATGATTATTCTGTATTCATGTGTCTCAACTTTTGAAGTTAATTTTAGGAATTAAACTAAAGCAGTGGTTCTATAATGAATTGATTTTGCTCTCTTGGGTAAATTTAGGAATGTCTACAGATACTTTTGGTTCTTACAACTTGGGGAGACGGGGGTGTTTTTGACATCTAGGTGAAGAGGCCAATGGATGACATCATCTAGTGAACAGAACAGTTTCCCATAATAAAGAAGTAGCTATGTCAAAATGTCAATCGTGCTGAGGTTGACAAGTCTGATCAAAAGTATCTCCCCTCATGCAGCCTATACTCATAATAAAGTTTGAAATAATATTTGAAACTATTCTTTCTATATATTGTTACATTAGCATCAATTTATGGTGACTTGGTCAGTCATTTCTGTTTACTTTGCACTCTTTCAATTGCCCTGAATATTATGATATATATATAATTCCCCTACGTCTTGGCTTGGAAAGGCAAGTTGAGGAATGGAAGTAAGTTCTCACTTTTGGGGGGAACAGGTTTTTGCTTTTTGTGGACAGGTGGTGTGGTCCACTACCACTGTTTTCATTTTTTATTTGTTTTCCTTTTCTGTGTAATTATACTGTGTGTGACATTTTTTAAGTATTGCAGAATAGATGCTTTATTTAAAACTACAAGAAACATCAAGTTGTTACTCATCTATTTTCTTAAAATCCAATTTACAAACAAGGATGAGATTTCTTGGGAAAAAAATTAAGGTTAGTCATAATTCAGATGCAAAAGAAGTGATTCTCTTTCCTATCATTTTATTTTTGAGTGAGCTGGAAAAAAAAAAGAGACAGCAAAGATGAGCTGAAAATTCAAAATAACACAAGTATAAGATTAATAGGGCAAAAAATGTGCCCTATTTTCATCTCTTTCATGAAGAAAGAGAAAGAGCAACCAACCATTCTATTCTGAAATAAATTTTGAAGAGAAAAGCACATCCATGATTTGAAACCAGATTTTGGGGTTTAGGCAGTGTATTCTAGAACCACATAGCTACATTACTTTTTTTTTTAAATGAGGCTTCATGTTCTTGGGACAAAACTAGTATTGTGTTGTTATATTACCCTGAATTTTCTCTTTACCTGTTTCCTATATTAAAGGGATGTAACTATCACCTTTCTCCTAGGACAATGAGCAGTATTTGGCTCAGGAGGAAATGAAGGTTTTGAAGGACAGAATCTTTGCACCCAGGAGTGTTCTGTCTTTATAACACAAATGAAAAAAAAAAAAAAAAAGTTTGTGTGCCTACCTCTGTATCTACGTATATATCTATATCTATATCTATATCTAATTTATATCCATATCATCTATATCTATATATCTATGCCATCTATATTCCTTTGAGTACTTTATGTGTGTCTGTCTATCTCACCTGCTTAAAAGACTGCCACAAACACATAGGCATGAGACCTCAGTAGCTGTTATATAAGGACTAAGCTTTTTGCCCAAATGGGACCAGAGTTCCTTATTTGAAACCTTGCTATTGAGACATAGGATAACCAAGCAGTGTAATGTTAATATTTATGAATAAACCATGTGTTTTACTATGTATATAGGGAACTGAGAAGATAGTGACCAGTGAAAAATCATTGCAGAAGGCACAAGAAGGCATATTAAAATAAGAAATGGAGGAAAGAATCCAGACACATTCCAGGGCTCTTGTAGATCTCTGAAGCCAGATAAGTATACCTGTTTTATTTTTCCTGAAATCCATTAAATCTTTATAAAAATGTTACTTCCAGAGTTTAAGCTATACTATGCTGTTGTATGTTACTTTATTATTTTTTTTAATTGTTAATGTTTTATTTTTGAGAGAGAGAGACAGAGTGTGGGGGGGGGGAGGGGCAGAGAGGAGAGGGAGACACAGAACAGAGCCCGAGGCGGGGTGCGAACCCACAAACTGTGAGATGATGACCTGAGCCAGAGTCAGACACCCAACTGACTGAGCCACTCAGGTGCCCCTATGTTACTTTCTAACAAAGCAATTCCAATATACTTTATGATATTACTGGTGGGTGGTTTTTTTTTTTTTGTTGTTGTTTATTTACTTTAGAGAAAGAGACAGAGACAGACAGACAGACAGACAGGATGTGAGCAAGAAAGGAGCAGAGAAAGGGGGAGACACAAATTCTAAAGCTGGATCCAGGCTCTGAGCTGTCAGCAGAGCCCGATGCAGGGTCTGAACCCACAAACAGTGAGATCATGACCTGAGTCGAAGTCAGACACTTAACCAACTGAGACACCCAGGCACCCCACTGGTGGTGTTTAATGAATACTAATTAACCACAGGTGGTTCTAATATGTTTATATGATTTTTTTCATTCATTGTTTCTTAAGTCCATGTGAAAGTTCTTCCAACTTTATAGATGAGTGAATTAACCTGATCATTAAGAAAAGCAAAGATATACCTCTGAAGACTGACGTTTTACACAGAGTTAATTTTTGGCATAGACTAGACATAAATAAACATTAATGTTCACAGTTGGGACATTCAAGAGTTATTCAAGAGGTTTGCATGATATATAAGAGTTGTGACAACTTTATCAGCAGTTTTTTAATGCGCTGTATGTAAATCACCACTTTAACATATTATGTATTTAAATTTGTCTAAGTCTAATTAAAGTGAATTGATACTCACATACATCCCCCCTTCAATACCTACACAGCCATCCCATCACTAAGGGAAGCATTTATTATTTATATAATTTATAAATACACATTCATTATATATCATATTGTGTAGCTGCACCTCAGGAGATGCTAAGCCAAGGGTGGGCAATGGTCTGCTGAGGCCAAAGAAATGACCTGGAGACAGTGACTGAAACATAGGTTTATTGGGGGAACTTGCACACAGGAGTCTAGGAGCAGCCGACTGCACAAAGCACCTGCTGCTGGGATCTATGTGCAGCAAGGATTTTTTGTTTTTTTTTGTCTTTAATTTTACTTTTTACTTATTTATTTACTTTTGCTCTCAAGTTAGCTAACATACAGTGTAGTCTTGGCTTCAGAGGTAGATGCCCGTGATTCATCACTTACACACAAGCCCCAGTGCTCATCCCAACAAGTGCCCTCCTCAGTGCTCATCACCTATTTTCTCTGACTTATTTCGCTTAGCATAATACCGTCCAGTTCCATGCACATTGCTGCAAATGGTAAGATTTCATTCTTTTTCATCGCCAAGTAGAATTTCTTTGTCTGTGTGTATATATATAAATAGCACGTCTTCTTTATCCATTCAGCAGTTGGACATTTGGGCTCTTTCCATAATTTGGCTTCCGTTGATAGCCCTGTGCAGCAAGGTTCTATGGTGTAACAACTAGCACTCCCACTATCTGTGGCCCTTCCCCTCCTTGCATGGCTAGCATTCAAAGGAGATAAAGGCATGCCATCTGGACATTCTTTGGTACCAAGGAGACACTGACCTTGAACTCTGAACAACACGTTTCTCTACTTATCCTGCTTGATGGGACTGTAGAAGGAAGACAAGATCTCCACATTCTTTTTTTTTTTTTTTAATTTTTTTAACGTTTATTTATTTTTGAGACAGAGAGAGACAGAGCATGAATGGGGGAGGGTCAGAGAGAGGGAGACACAGAATCTGAAACAGGCTCCAGGCTCCGAGCTGTCAGCACAGAGCCTGACGCAGGGCTGGAACTCACGGACCTCGATATCATGACTGAGCCGAAGTCGGCCGATTAACCAACTGAGCCACCCAGGTGCCCCAAGATCTCCACATTCTTAAGATAGGGATTAGCAAGAACTTTCTGGACGTGCTTGTACAAACTAGCCATCTAGTACCTACCACACACATATATACGTATACACACTTAAATATGTATTTATATATTATATATGTGTTTAATACATATGTATGTACTTATATATTTATACACATATATTTATGTAAATATATGTGTATAAATATATAATACATATAAATATATATAATATATCATAAATATACATTTATATATTTACATATGTAAATAAATATATATTTAATATATTATATATGTATTTATATAATATAATAAATATATATTTATTATATTATATATGTATTTATATATAATATAATAAATATATTTAAATAATATATTAAATATAAAATATATAATTATATGTAATTATATATAATATATTCATATTTTATGATATATGATAAACAATATATAATATATTATATAATAATATATTAAATAATTATATACATATACACATATATATATATACATACACACATATATATATATGAATATACATATACATCATCTATATGTGTATATATATAAATTGGAGGGTTAGGAGAGATTTCAAATATAAAATGAAAGGATTTGCTCTCCAAGAAGCAGAGCCTTTTTTCTCTCCTGAATTTTTTTTTTTTACAAATACCTTTTCATAATGAAAGCACACAGAATAATTTCAAAGTATCTTCTACTTCTCAAATATGCAAAATAGTGCTTCACTTATGTTTCAGTTTATATTTGAAAGAACCAAGAAAATTGTTTTTGAAAATGGATCCAAACCAAGGCTACTGCATGTCTTCAGTGCAAGTTTTGAAGGTAAATAAATAAAGATTTATGCTATAATAGCCTAATAGCTAAAGGCACACAAAAGATTCAAAATTCAGACAGGCCACCAAATTCTTATCACAAATGTACTGAGCATCTACTCTGAGAGAGGATGTTAGAGATTTGTCTGGGTTAGAGATGCGAGGAAGAAAGGCAGAAACCCGGTCTTTCCTAAGGCTCATAGTCTGTCCTCTGGTCAAGAAATGGTTCAAGGAAGAGAGATTAGAAATCAAGTTGAAAAGACTGGCTACAATGAGTCAATAAATCCAAGTTTGTGAAAGTGGAAACCAGGAACCAACCTGTAGGAATCCACCCCCTGGCTTATTTATGCCTAGCAGTGGAAACTCTGAATCACTGCCTATTCTGAAGTTCACAGACAGAGCTGAGTGCAAACAGTTGACCCAAACGATGGGTAGGTTATAAGAGAGACTGGCATATGTTAAGCTGTATAAATCAGGGATGATTATTTTGAGTCTTAGATCATATTATTTTAATTGCTATTGATGGTTAATTTCATGTGTCAACTTGGCTAGGCTATGATTCTTTTGTCAAACTTTGGCCAGCCCCATATCTTTGGTCAAACACCAGTCTGGATGCTACTCTTATTTTTTTTAGATGGAATTAACATGTCAATCAGTAGACTTTGAGAAAATCAGATGACCACCCCCCAACACACAGATTATGTGTGGGCTTCATCCAATCAGTGAAAGACCTTAAGAACAAAGATTGAGGTTTACCAAAGAGGAAGGAATTTTCCCCAAGACTGAAACATAGGAGGGGTGCCTGGTGGGTCAGTCAGTTAAATGACCGACTCTTGATTTCACCTCAAGTCATGATCTCATGAACCATGAGATCAAGCCCCATAACAGGCTCCATGCTGAGTGTAGGGCCTGCTTGGGATTCTCTCTCTCTCTCTCTCTCTCTCTCTCTCTCTATCAATCTCTCTCAAAAAAAAAAAAAAAAAA
>NW_024412376.1:144809252-144809649 GCF_014898765.1 Herpailurus yagouaroundi | reverse complement strand
AAAAAAAAAAAAAAAAAAAGATTGCAACATAGGAACTCTGACTAGAGTTTCCAGACTTCTCCTCAGGAGATTTCACAAGATTGCAACAGTAATAATTACCTAAATTTCCAGCCTGTCAGCCTACCCTATGTGTTTCAAACTTACCAGCCACACCACACAACTACTAAGCCCATACTTTAAAATAAATTTCTCTCTCTCTTTATATATATACTATGAGGTTTCTGTTTAAAGTATTTCCTTCCTTTAAACACACACACACACACACACACACACACACATATATATGTATATGTATATGTATATGTATATGTATAAGTATATGTATATGTGTATATATGTGTGTATATATATATATATATACATATATATACACATAAACAGAACCTGTAGGAAAAAC
>NW_024412376.1:144704689-144809152 GCF_014898765.1 Herpailurus yagouaroundi | reverse complement strand
AAATAATTTATATATTTATATATTATATTATATATAATATATATTTTATATATTATATATAATATATATTTTATATATTATATATTATATATATTTATATATATATAAATATTCTGTTTTTCCTATAGGTTCTGTTTCTCCTACAAGTTCTGCTTCTCTGGAGAACCCTGACTAAAGCAAGTGTATACTTTGCTGTATCTGTGCCTTGTATCAGTGCCCAATGTCCATTTTCTGTTTCCCTCTGCCCCCCAACAAAATGAGATGTCATGATGCAATTTTTCTTTGTGCCTTTGGCAATGGACCTTTCACTATTTTCCCCCTGACCCTGGGTCTTGATTAAGCTGATTCTCTTGCACATGATTTTAAGCCTATAAAACTTCATCCCCAGGTGGTTTTAAAATATTTGTTTGATAACTTGCAGATGCATTTATTTTTAAGAGTCGAGTCAACCAGTGTTGTATAGGTTTCTATTTCTATCCCCCGTGGCTACCCTCCAGCAACCGCTGCTATCACTTTTGTACCAAAAACTTTTGCAAGTCACAAGAGCTCAACAAAAGCTCCTTCAGCTCAACAATTTTAAAAAGATAAAACCGTTTGATCTAAAAAAATACAGAGCATTTAAGCTTACTAAGAGAGTTGAAGAACAGATTAAAACTACCCTTTGCTACTTTTGAAAGTCCTCGTGTTGTCAATGTGACAGTAGCATAAGACTGGCAGAAGAGAGAGAGACAGAAAGAGAGAGAGACAGAGAGAGAGAGAGAGAGAGGGAACTGAAATAGTCTTTAATCTGTACTATCTATATATCTATTTTACAGTGGAAATACTGTTTCAGTATGTCCTTTTCTCAGTAATCTTTCTTACTTCTAAGATTTCATAATAAGTAGAAAAATCTCCAAAACATTCACAGTGACACATGTTGATATTTATGTGTCCGTCTCTTGATGCTTGATCAGTATGCTAAACAATTTTGTATAATAAGTCCATAGAAACTGGTTCCGCGATGTGGTTTATTTTTTCAATTCAAGGTGGTTACTTCTGGATTTGAGTCTGTAATTCTAAAAAAGTACAATTTTACATGAATATCCTTACTCAAACTTACTTCATTCTTTGTTGACAGTTAGAAAACAGAAAGAGAAAATGTACCGCTGGGTTGACAGTTGTCAGCAATTATTAAGCTTTTGTTCAGAGAAATAATTACATGTTTACTGAGAAGAGAAGAAGATTTGTAATTAAAAGGCACTTCAAATTGTACCCTTAAGATTATTTCCAAAGCCATAAAAAAATAAAGGCTTATAATATTTCATCAGAGATTTATTTCACCATTAGATAATCCTGGTCCAAATTCCCTTCCTCTTCTCACTGTGCCACGACGTATCCAACAAATCCATCCCACCTTTAAACCACGTTGACCTTCTCACCATTTAATAATGATTACACCTCTTTCCTTTTCCTACAATCCCGTTAGTCTCTCCTATAACTAATACATTTTAATTTTTCTTAAGTTTCAGTTAAAAGGAGTTTTCTAATGTGCAGGCTTATTTCACACACCTACATAAAACATATTCTGTCATCTTTGGTCTTGGAATAGAATATACATCTATTATAAGATCTCCAATTTTACATGAGGTTTCTGTTGAAAGTCTCTCCTTCCTCAGAACTATGAGCTACTTGAGGGAAAGGGACAGGTCTCACTCCTTGTTATTTATGTATGAGATGGTAAATGTCCATTTGATTCATACCACCCCACTCTTTTGAGGGTTTTTTTTTTTTTTTGGAAAAAAATATAAAGTTAGATATCAGTGATAAGAGTATTAAACAAGAGAGTCTACACGTACCAGTTTTTCATAGCTTAAAATTTTGTGTATTTTCTTATTCTTTTTTTTTCCTTTTATTTTTCACTGGTAGTTTTTCTGATGTTCTTGTTCAAACATGTGTATTTAGCTCCCTCACAAAAATTCCAAAGTGCTTTTTGTTATCTGCACATATATATATATATATGTGTGTGTGTGTGTGTGTGTGTGTGTGTGTGTATATATATTTTAAAGAGAGAATAAGATAGGAATTTTATGCAGTCTACAGAGTAAGTGATTAATCTCAGTTTACTACAGCATCACATAAGAAGCTTTAAAAAAATACATTTTTTTCTGACTCCTACTTTTGGATAGTTTGATTCATTTGAAATTCACATCAAAGAAAGCTTCAAATGTCAGAAGAAACTACCACTGTGAATTAAGAGTAATAACATTTGTATTTGTTTTTGAGAGACAGAGAGAGACAGAGCACCAGCAGGGGAGATGCAGAAACCAAAGCAGGCTCCAGGCTCCTAGCTGTCAGCACAGAGCCCGACGCAAGTCTAGAACCCACAAACCACAAGATCATGACCTGAGCTGAGATCAGACGCTTAAGTGACTGAGCCACCCAGACACCCTAAAAGTAATAACATTTTTTTTTTGAAAAACAATCTTATCTTGAGGAGCACTGAGAAATGTATAGAATTGTTGAATCATTATATTGTGCACTTAAAACTATTATAGCGCTATATGTTATTTTTTTAAAAATATGTTGAATTAAAAAAATGGGATGGTAAATCAGACGTGCTATGTTGGGAAGGGGATTTCAAATGTAAATAGGATGCAACAGGCTGCCCTTATTGCTAACAATATTTGAATAAGGGTGTAGGTGAGGGTGTTGTTCAGGTGGAAAGCTGGTATAAGGGAATTCCAAACACAACAATAACTAATGTAAAGCTGTAAATCAAGGATATGGCTGGTAAGAGAAAGAGTCAGCCAGAACAGGGGGGTAGCTGGAGTGGAATGATTGAAATGAATGCAGAGAGAAGAAAAGAAACTGGAGTTACAGGGTGGGGGACAGATTATGTTGGGCTTGTGGACCTTGGTAGCGAGTTTGCTTTTCCTCAGTGAAATGGGGACTCTTGCAGGTTTTTAATCAGCATATTGCCATAACCTGCATTAAGAATTTAAAGGGTGATTTGGCTTTGTGTTGAGAACTAAATGCATGTGGCAAAAATAGAAAGCAGAAGGACTTGTTAAGAAGATATTGCAAAAGACACATAAGTATTGATGATGGCTTAAAACAGGATGGTAGCAGGGCGCTTGGGTGGCTCAGTCAGTAACACTTCCGACTTCGGCTCAGGTCATGATCTCATGGTTCGTGGGTTCGAGCCCCGCATCACGTTCTGTGCTGACAGCTCAGAGCCTGGAGCCTGCTTCAGATTCTGTGTTTCCCTCTGTCTCTGTCCGTCCCCCACTCATGATCTGTCTCTCTCCTTCAAAAATAAATAAACATTAAAAAAAAAAAAAAAAACAAAAAAAACCCAGCATGGTAGCAGCGGAGAAATGCAATTATTTTGAGGATACAGTCAAAATGATTTACCAATGTATTAAATGTGGTGCATGAGAGAAAGGGAACCCAAGAATGATCCCAAGGACTCTGGCCTCAGAAATTGAATGAATGGAGCTCCTATCAGCTGGAACCTATAAATGTCACCTTCTGTGGGAAAAGGTTTTTGCAGATGTCATTAAATTAAAGATCTTGGGGCGCCTGGGTGGCTCGGTCAGTTAAGCGTCTGACTTCGGCTCAGGTCATGATTTCGCGGTCCGTGAGTTCCAGCCCCGCGTTGTGCTCTGTGCTGACTGCTTAGAGCCTGGAGCCTGTTTCAGATTCTCTCTCTGCCCCTCCCTGTTCATGCTCTGTCTCTCTCTGTCTCAAAAATAAATAAACGTTAAAAAAAATTTAAAAAAAAATTAAAGATCTTGATGTGGGGAAATTATCCTGGATATTCTGGATGGTCCCTGAATGCAATTACATGTATTCTTAGAAGGAGGCAAGGGGAGATTTTACACTTGAACACACAGAGAAAGGATGTGAAGATGAGGCAGAGAAATTTGAAGGTGCTGGCCATGAAGACTGTGGTGATGTAGCTACAAGCCAAGGGAGGCTGGCAACCCCTGGAAGCTGGAAGAAACCAGAAACAGATTCTTTCCTAGTGCCTCAAGAAATGTATTCTGTCCTAGAGCCTCTGCCAATACTTGGTAACTTGTTACAGCAGTTACAGAAAACATACTACATATATACTAACAGATCATACTCCAAATTGGCATTAAAAATGGCAGCTCTCTTAGGAATGTATAGGGGATGTATTTGGAATTAGGAATGTATTTGTTCTACACGGCTATCAACGTTGGATATCATCAGTGTATTTTGCTAATGTGTGCCAGTCTGACTGATGACAAGTTCCAACTACTTTTGTTCTAATTATGTATTTTAATTACCGCTTAAGTGGAAGGCATTTTCGTATGGCTATTGACCATTGTATTTTCTCTTATGACACTCTTTCAAATGTTTTCCTATTTGCATTTCACTGTATTTATAAGAATAGCCAAGGCCTTCTGCTTGTTATATAATGCAAATATTTTCTCCACACGTAGCTCGTGTACAAGATTGAAGTTTTGGTTCAGTAAATGTTTTTGCCTTTTCCTTTCCAGTTTTTGAATGTGTTGTTTTCTTTTCTTTTAGATGGCCTGCCTCCAAAATATAAACATAGTTTTCTGTATTTATTTTCTACAATTTCAGGTTTATTTATTTATCTGTTTAAGGTTCTGTTTGTTTAGAAAGTTATTTTTTTGAAAATTATCTGAGCTACTGACATGATTTTTTTTTACCTCAGTAATATACTGTTTTGTTTTGTTTTGAAAGATGATTCCTGGATAATATAGTCTTTCTGTACAGATTTAAGATACCACCTTTTTATACAATATTTGGATTTTCATTTGTACTCCATTGATCTGTGTACTTAACCTAACACCAAGATCACAGTATTTAATTTTATAAAGATGTATCATACACTTTTATATATGGTAGGGCAATTCCCCTCTCCCAGCTCTTTTAAAAATTTTATTTGAGAACAATTTGATATTGTATTTTGGCATTTACTCCTTCATACAAATATTACTCCTGAGTTTTTACTCATTCATACAAATTACAGAATTTTATAAGAAGCACAAAAATTCTAGAGAAAGTCATTTGGGGATAAGACTGAGGCAGCATTTAATTTATATGTCAGCTGGCTTTGAAAAAAATATTTTATTTAGCATATCATAGAGCTAAATTAAAATTTTGAATCATAGCCTAAATTAAATTTTAATATATTTATTATTAAATTAATTTAATTTAATAATAATAAATAATAATTTGTTTAATAATTTATTTATTTAATTATTTAATAATAAATAATACATTCATTTAATCTATTAATTTAATATGTTTATATATTAAATGAATAAAAATGTTAATATATTTTAATATATTTTAAATATTTTGTCATTTTGATTAATACTTCAAGAATCAAGAAAATGCATTTTTCAAAAACAAGTGTTCATATTTTGTAAAAAATAAGCACAACACTAATTTTATCATGATTTTAATGTATTTCATTAAAATATAAAATTTTTAATTTATATAAATATAAAATTCATAAAAATATTACTAGCCAATCCTATTTTACAGACAACTGAAGAAAAAAAAACTTTCTACCTATAGCGCAATCTCTTTTGTTATATTGACACCATCTTCTTTTATATTTTATTTCATCTTGTAAAAGAGCTATTTTCAACTTAATCAGATACTGAGTTATATATAACCCTTGCATATACCTTTGAAAAGGCAATATAAGCAATCCAAGTTGGTTAAAGTCTTTCTAAAACTCTTTCACTTTCAAAGTACACATGTCTGAATATCTTTTTAGGTCACGTCTTTCATGTCCAAATTTTAAACACAAAGTCATCCTGGATGCCATCAGGACCACCATGATACGGCATTTCTTGAAAGAATCCATTAAAGAGTTGATGTCATTGACTCTGTGTCCTTAAGCTAGTTTTACCTTTAGATGGTTCTCACCTTCTTTTGACTCTAACTTTGATATACTGCCAAACATGTCTGATTCATCATTTTCCCACAATCAGTGATTCCTCTGTGTTAAAAGACAGCTCTACACTGGGATGCCTGGGTGGCTCAGTTGGTTAGGTGTCTGACTTTTGATCTCAGCTCAGATCTTTGAACCCAGAGTCCTGAGTTTGTACTCCACATTGGGCTCCAAGCCCTCTTTAAAAAAAAAAAAAAAAAAGACACCTCCACTATTATCTGTATGACTTTTTTCAAAACCATTCGAATTTAATTTGAATATTTGGATGCCGATGGTTTGGATGTTCATATATCCACAGACACAACTTGACAGCCACCAGGCCAAACTGATTATTAATGCCACAAATTACAAGTTATGTCCCAATTTCAAATATATTAAAATGTAAAAAAAGGTACATCAAAGGACTGGTGAAATGTAGAATGTATTTTGTTGTTGGAATGTATCCTAAATTCCTAAGATATTACACTGACAGTGAACATTATTTATAGACATTTCAGAGAAAACATTACAGAGATTGAAATTATTTGTCATCGTTCAATGTGATATCAAAGAGATTCAGGGATAGAAACAATGAGATGGAAACAGAGGGAGTACATGGTAGAAAAATTAAGTCATCAGAGGGGGCAGACAAATTTATTATTTCCTTGCCGCAGAAATTTGAATCAGTGACATGTACAACAAACTTAAGAATTCCCCAAATATGGGGCGCCTGGGTGGCGCAGTCGGTTAAGCGTCCGACTTCAGTCAGGTCACGATCTCGCGGTCCGTGAGTTCGAGCCCCGCGTCGGGCTCTGGGCTGATGGCTCAGAGCCTGGAGCCTGTTTCCGATTCTGTGTCTCCCTCTCTCTCTGCCCCTCGCCCGTTCATGCTCTGTCTCTCTCTGTCCCAAAAATAAATAAACGTTGGAAAAAAAAAAAAAAAGAATTCCCCAAATAAGGAAAAATCAAATCTGTGAATTAGGAATTGATCATCAATGAGTTTTTTTCACCCTGCTTGCTTCTTTGCTTTTTGAAAAGGAACGGCTTCTTTTTACACTGCAGACTGCCTTCCTCAACATGGGAAGAGGGAAGAAGACAGCCACTGATAGTTTTGGGGCCCTCTTGCATCCGTTTGCAAGATGCTGCGTTGGCTTCACCACTTAAAATAAACCTTACAAGCGTCTCCCCGTGGAATGATGCTAAGGGATTTGAACTACATCATTTTCCTAACTTTGGCCACACACCCAGGTTCTACAATATATTAATCTTACTTTAGGAACAGCAAACATTGTGGTGAAATACGTTAAGAAACTTTGCATCTTAAATTTCTCTCTTGGAGATTTAAAAAGTATGTTAAATACACAGAAAAATCCCACAGTGAAAAGGAAACCTGTTTAAGACTATTCAGTTCTCAAACAAAAAGACATTTCTGCAAGAGAAGGCTTATTTCTTTGCACAACAATGGAGAAATTTCCCTTCATTCTGGTCTGGTTCTTGCTTCTCCAGCAAAAAAAAAAAAAAAAATATTTTTTTTTTATTTTTTTTGTTTTACTAAAAAAAAAAAAAAAAAAAAAGAAGAACTGAGATAGAATTCCTTAAGTGAAGGAGGAAAGTCAATTGTCTGATTTCCTCATACCACTACCGCTATCTTGTCTCTAACAGAAACAAGTAATATCTATGTAAGAGGACATTACATAATAGTAGCTGGAAACTCATGACTTCGTAAAGAAAAAATAACTTTGCTGAGAATAACTCAACTTACACCATTAAATAGAAGAACATAGAACAGTGTGATCTCCTGCACATGTTCCAGATCTCTCCAGCTCATGACTGTGAAGTGACTCTTTTCTTTTTAAGCGCAAATTGTATCAGCACAACTCTTGAGTGATTGATTTGTTAGTAATTACCTGCCTTTCTTGCTCTTGCAAGTACCCAAACACTGTTTTACTATATGCCTAAAACTGGTCTGTTAAGCGTGAAGCCCATAGGACATCCACATTGTTATTTTTTTCCTGATCTGGCCTCAACTTCACGAGTGGCCACTACCCAAGAAGCTACCAATGGAACCTCAGCCAACACGGTTCTCACCAGTGATCCTGACCAAGATGTCCTGAACGTTCCCCTTGAGGTGACTACAGTGTAGACAGGATCCTTCCTGACTTTAGGTCCTTCCTCTTTTTAGTTAGAACATTTGCTTCGGAAATGTAACTATAAATTCCTTCCCTGGCCTCTTTGAGAAAGAAATCTTTTTAAATACCTCTTTCAGGTTTACAACCCAAGAACGTCTCTCTCTAGGAGCTAAGGTCCATCCCTTCAAAATGTAAAAATGAAGGGAGATAACACACCTATCTTTCTGTTCATTTGGGCAAGTAGGAGGCTAACTTTGTGCGCGCATTGTTCCAAGTCGTGAAATGAACTACGTCCCATCACCATGACACAAGAAAATTTACTTTTTTTGAATGATCTCCACTAGCAAACGTGACGGCTTGCGTTCCCTCACCCCAGCATTTAAAAATCCACCCAAGCTACTGCAGCTACGTTGATCAGACTGAGTTCAGGTCTCTCTGTCTCCTTGCCCTAGCTTATTTAACTGCGCCCAGTACAATTTCTGCTCTAACAGGACTATCTTCAGATTCTCCAAAATCCTTCTTAGGCCAGAAATTCCACGCAAGGGTAAGATAACTGGTTCCTAACTACTTCCTAACAGTGCCAACCTGGCTCTGAAGTAGGTCTGCTTGGGCACAGTCACTCTCAAAACATGATTTCTCGAGTTTCTGGCATTCACATATTTAGCTGTGGGAGTTGAAGTAAAGTGCTAAGAGGACTTAACAAGGAATAGTTACCATGTGGTCTGTACTGTTCTTTTTCACCTTCCTTTGAAACTTCCCACCTCCATCTGAAAATAAAGACATAAGTGGGACAAGAAGGTATAGTGCCAGGATGAATAGTATGCCTTAGCCTCAACCTTGTAAGTAAAAGTATTTTCTATCATTTATATCTGTATGATGAAGTAAATACCCCATAAAGTAAGTTTGGGTTGCTGTTTAGAAATACTTAGTAGAGTTCCTGTCTCTGCACATACTGCCTTAGAAAAGCAGGTGTTCTATATATTAAGGTCAAATATGAAGATCTGAAAACATTATTTTTGCTAAAATCATGAGCTTCCTGGACTAGAATTGGGCTCTACAATAGCCTTTCCTTAAACTAACTTTCTTCAACCTAGAGTCCAATTCAAATCCATAACACACAAAACATTTCTTACAAACACAGCCTCTTCCATTAGCAATACATCAGCCTCTGTTTGGCATGTCTTAATTTATCATCTTTATTCACAGTATGATTTTTATTTTCATGGCAAGTACTTACTGTATCAGTGGTGCTTATGAATTATAAACAGACTTTTAAAATTTTTTTCAACGTTTATTTATTTATTTGGGACAGAGAGAGACAGAGCACGAACGGGGGAGGGGCAGAGAGAGAGGGAGACACAGAACCGGAAACAGGCTCCAGGCTCCGAGCCATCAGCCCAGAGCCTGACGCGGGGCTCGAACTCACGGACCGCGAGATCGTGACCTGGCTGAAGTCGGACGCTTAACCGACTGCGCCACCCAGGCGCCCCATAAACAGACTTTTAAAAGTGTTTTGCCTGTTACCAAAATTGAAAATAACAACAACAAAAATTGGTTTGAAAATAAAAGTGACACGGGTACTATCGTCTACTGTGATATAAGCCTATTAACAAAACCACTTTTTAAAATGCCATAGCATATTTGGACTTGTTCTTGATTCCAGATATGCTGACCTTTACTTTAGAGCTATTTTTCCCTAGATTTCATGAGCATTTATTCTAAAAGCTAGAGACTTTTTTGCTCAATACTGCATATACTTGCAGATAAATCTATTTCAAATGAATCTAATTTTATCAAAAATAGAATACTTTAAGTCATTTAATATATGTTATAACTGTAATGTGGCATATTTATGTACCTATAATATATACAATGCATCTAATGTATATAACATGCATACAACATTTACAAGCAACATCTCTCTCTCTCTCTATATATATATATATATGTATTTTTTTCTGAGTAACATAAATTTGCTGTTTCTATCATGTCAAAACATATCCATTAAAATAGAATTCAGTTCTTTAATACACTTTTTTTTTTTTTACTATTCCTGTCAATTCTGCAGTCCTAACCTATGATGTAAAGTTTTCTTTCTTACAAATGAGTCTCATTCAGAATGCACTGAACTACTCTAGGTTTTAATTGAATCTACATAATGTTGCTTTACTGGGTACTACAGTGATGAGTGCTAAAGAAGTTACAGAAGAAGCAATTTTATAATTTGAGTTGAATAGGAAAACCACGTGTTAGTGTAATGTTACCCAAGATAATTGGATATTCAGGTATAAGGATATTTATTCAGCATGAATTATTTTTCTCTTAGTCAATTTTGCCTTTTGGAATGTCAGAGATCAACTTTGTAAGTACTAGAGAACCAGACATTCCCATTCATTCTGAAGAAAAAAAGCAAACCAACAGAAAAAGAGTTCTAGTCAATGTTTGTACGCCATTAACTCTCTCGCTTATCATTATTTTACCTTGCTCCAGCCATGCCTTAGAAAATCATGTTCTAAGCCTCGAGCTCTTACAGATCGTGAGAGCAATTCTTGCTATGACCTATCCCACTCCATAGTTTCAATGGAGCCAATAAACCAAGAGTCTTCAGGGTTGGTAGAGATAAGAGTAGAGGAAGGGAATGGAATTATTTGCTCTTTCCAATTGGAAAATGTCTTAAGCAGTAAGCAAAATTTTTGTTTGGTTCTCTTTTTGATTATGTATTTATACTACGCACATGAGACAGTCCAGTATTTAATAAAAGCACTAAGGAGAATGGAAAAGCCATGAGGGGAACTATTTTTGCCTAATGGATTTCTCCTATAGAATTAGGTATCCTTCTGGAAATCACTTCTATATACTTAATAGTATTAAATTCAACTCCAAGTCCCCGTCAATAATGGTACGGAGAGTATGCTCCCAACATTCTGTACTTACTTTTCCATTTTATAGTTAAAAGAACAAGAGCCAAGAAAAGAAATCTTAGAATTTGACTCTTAACAAACCTGGATTTACAACTTTGCCCTAGAAGAGGTCTCTATGTATTGGTACACACTGATAGAGGGAAAATTACACACAAAGAGATCGCCTCTCAACCCTGAAACATTAGAATTTATTTTTCTCTCTTGGTTAAATGAGAACAATAATACTAAACTTTCTAATCTCAGTACTTAGTAGGGAAGGCCAAATTCTTACTTTTAGGTTTTTGTTTTAGACGTGTAGTACCACAATGTTGTATTTCAAGGGTAATTATGATAATAATAATATATGACCTATGCCAACGCCAGAAATATTAACTGGTTAATGGACTCCATAAATGCATGGAATGAAACAAACCAATATAAACTTATTAATGCTGGTTTGTCCTATGCACAGAATTAGGTTGTATAAAATAATATAATTATTAACTCTTTCAGACACCTGCAAATCCCAGAACTATGATCTGGGATCTCAGAGACATTGGGGAAAAACAAACTTCCAACTGGCAGTGCTTGTTTTTCTCAGAGCCTGCGAATTTTAGACATTAAGCAAGCTCTTAGGACTTGCTCAAAGGTGGCTTTTCTATCCTTCACAGAATTGTAACAATTTTATTAGTTTGTTTTCCACTTAAAAGAAAATCATACATGGAAAATAATGAGGTTTGAGAAGCTGATAGATCTGTATTAATAGTACTAACATCAAATACGAGCAGACAACCATTGTGCAAACTGGTCAAAGATCACAAATACTCCAATAATCTGAGAAAATTTAACATAAACTTATATACCTTAATATCTTAGTGTAACACACCGTCCCATAATATTTTAAAATAAATTATAGCCATACAGGAGAACTTATATAATGGAATTAATTTTAATATGTCCTCTTTATGTTTAAGATGGCTAGCAATATGAAATATATTTGCATCAAAGTTCTGTCTTTTAAAGATCTCAAATTAACTTGCATAAAACTGTTGATCCCTTAAGAAAGCATAAAACTGTTGATCATTAAAAAAAAGAGCTTATGAAGAAGAACATTGGATTGATTTTGGTCAATTAGACATTTTCAAGTAAGGAAATTATTATTTTTAATGTCCAAATTTATAAAATAGCCCTGGGGAAAAATGAGTCAGTTTCTACACATAGGACAAAATTTAATGACATAAACTATCGAAGTAGATATAAAGTTTAAAATAAATCACATTTTATCTAAATTAAAAGACCAGAAAAGAATAAGGCTAAGGAATACTACTTTTAGTAATGACATTAATATATATTTGTGCAGACAACTTTGCACTCTTGTATTAATTTCACCAATTTTTTTTTTAATGTTTGTTTATTTTTGAGAGAGAGAGAACATGAGCAGAGGAGGAGCAGAGAGAGAGGGAGACACAGAATCCGAAGCAGACTCCAGGCTCCGAGCTGTCAGCGCAAAGCCCGACGCGGGGCTTGGGCTGATGAGCCATGAGATCATGGCCTGAGCGGAAGTCGGATGCTCAGCCGACTGAGCCACCCAGGCGCCCCAGTTTCACCAATTCTTTTACCGAATTTCATTACATTCTTTTACTCAGTAAATGAATTGATCACCTACTGTGTGCCAGGAATTCTTCTCAAATTTAGGGTACAATGTTGAAAGGGTAGATCAGTCTCTACTCTCCAAAGCCTGCAATCTCATTGTAACCAAAAAATAACAAGTGCTAATGTGAAATTAAAGCAAATGAAAAGGTAGGAGAGTGACTAGGGAGTATTCCAGATCCCAGCGTAAGAAAGCCCTTTGGAGCCTGTGATATTTCAGTTGAGGTCAACAAGAAAAGGAAAAGCTAGTCTTGTATAGAGTCACCTTTCCTTCCAAACTGCATGATGTTTCCCCTTCTCTACTGCATTGGTTAGAACTTTGTAGGCAGTGTTGAACAACCACAGTGAGAAGAGACGTCCTTGGCTCTTTCCCCTTGCTATTAGGGGAAAGGCGTTCAATCTTTTGCTTTCATGTATGAAGATAGCAGCACATTTTTGTAGGTGTTCTAAACCAGCATCTGTTCATTTTTGTTTTTTAATTTTATTTTGCATTCCTGAGACAGACCCAACTTGCTCAAGAGATGCTAGTCTTTACAATGAGAAAGAATGAAATCGTGACATTTGCAGCAACGTGGATAGAACTGGAATAAGTCAGTCAGAGAAAGACAGATACCATATGTTTTCACTCATATGTGGATCTTGAGAAACTTAAAAGAAGACCATGGAGGAGAGGAAGGGGAACAATAGTTACAAACAGAGAGGGAGGGAAGGAAGCCATAAAAGACTCTTAAATACAGAGAACTTGGGGGGGGGGTGTTGGAGGAGAGGGGAAAATGGGTGATGGGCACGGAGAAGGGCACCTGTTGGAATGAGCACTGGGTGTTGTATATAAGCCAATTTGACAATAAATTAGATTAAAAAATAAAATTATATTAAGCAAAAAAAATAGAGAGATTAGCCTTTAAGATATATATATATTGTTGGATTCAATTTGCTGAAAATTTGTTTACAATATTTATGTCACTGTAAAGAATATTGGACTGTAGTTTTTTCTAATGTCTTTGTCTACCTTTGGTATAAGGTTAACGCTGGATTCATAGAATTATTTGGAAACTATCTTTTCATATTAAGTTTCTTTGAAGAGTTCATGTGTGGTTGATATATTTCTTAAATACTTGATAGGATACTCACCAGTGAAGTTATTTGGGCCTGAAAGTTTTTTGAAAGAGCATTAGTAGCTCTTAGTAACTATCAAAGCATTTTCCCATGTCATAAAAATTGATTTATTGGAATAAAATTGTGCATAATAATTTATTTATTTTCCACTCAATATATATAATGGGTATCTGTAAAGATGCCCCTTTTTTATTTCTGATATTAGTATTTTATTCCTTCTCTCTTTTGTTTTACCTAATCTCTACTAAAAAATATAAATGTTATTCATATCAATAACATTGATATCAATATTATTATTTATTCTTATTATCTGATTGATTCTTTCATTGATTCTTATTTTTTTTAATTTTCTATTTCATTAATTTTTGCTCTGATTTTGATTATTTCTCATACTTAGTTTAGGTTGGATTTGGCCTTCTGTTTCTGGTTTCTTTCTTTCTTTTTTTTTTTTTTTAATGTTTATTTATATATTTTGAGAGAGACAGAGAGCAGGGGAGGGGCAGAGAGAGAGAGAGGAAGAAGGAGAAACCCAAGATCGCTCTGCACTATCAGCACAAAACAAGATGCGGGACTCACTCCCACGAACCACAGGATCATGATTTGAGGCAAAATCAAGAGTCAGATGTTTAACAGACTGAACCACCAGGCACCCCTACCTTCTGTTTTCGGTGTCCTAAGGCACAAGATGAGGCTGTTTAGATCTTTTTTATTTTGTAACATACCCATTTGGTGCTACATGTTTCTCTATAAAAACTGCCTTAGATGCAATGAGAAAGAATGAAATATGGCCTTTTGTAGCAATGTGGATGGAACTGGAGACTGTTCTGCGAAGTGAAATAAGTCATACAGAGAAAGACAGATACCATGTTTTCACTCTTATGTGGATCCTGAGAAACAACAGAAACCCATGGGGGAGGGGAAGAAAAAAAAAAAGATGTTAGAGAGGGAGGGAGCCAAAGCATAAGAAACTCTTAAAAACTGAGAACAAACTGAGGGTTGATGGGGGGTGGGAAGGAGGGGAGGGTGGGTGATGGGCATTGGGGAGGGCACCTTTTAGGATGAGCACTGGGTGTTGTATGGAAACCAATTTAACAATACATTTCATATTTAAAAAAATAAAAAAAATAAAAATAAATAAATAAATGTTTTAAGTTTAAAAAATAAACGAATAACTGGCAAAAAAAAACCTGCCTTAGATGAATCTCACAGATTTTGATATAATATGTTTTTTTATTTAGTTCAAATACTTTTAAATTTCCTTTTGATTTTCTTTTCTGTGTGACCCAGACCCATAGCTTTTTTTAGAAGTATGGTATTTAGTTTCTAAACAATTAGGGATTTTCCAGATATCTTCATTAAATTTTTAATTTAATATCTTTTTGTTTAGAGAACTTATTTTGTAAGATTTGATTCTTTTTAAATGTAGGATTTGTTTTATTGGCCAGATTTTGGTATATTTTAGTAAATGATCTTTGCATACTTGAATGTGTATTCTTTCCAGTAAATAGTTATAAATACAAATTGGATACCGTTGGCTCATAATGTTGTGCATGTATTCTATATCTTTGGTGAGTTTTATCACTTATTCTATCTGTCTATCTATCATCTATCTATAACTCACTTATTGAAATAAGGGGTCTATAATGTCTAAGCGTAACTGTGGATTTAACTGTGTGTTCTTTAAGGTCTAACAGGATTTTTTTTCTCCCTAATTTTAAAGTTATTTGATACATAAACATTACGTTTGTCATGGCTTTAGATGAATTTGTCTCTATCATGAAATATTCACTTTTATCTCTCATTATATTGCTTGTTCTGAAATCAACTTCTTTTGATAATAATGTAGCCAGTCCCATTTCCTTTTGGTTAGTGTCGGTATAGTATATAGTATTTTATCCCTTTACTATTCACTTATTTATGTTTTTGTACTTAGACTAAGTTTCTTGTAAGACAGCATATACTTGGGTCTTGCCTCTGCATGCAATTTGACAACCTGTACTGTAATTGGGTAGTTTAGATTATTTATCCTTTACGTGATTATTGATTTTCCTGGGTTTAAATCTATCATTTTCTATTTGTTTTTTATTTACCGCATATGTTTGTTCTTTGTCTTTTCTGTTTTTTAAAAAAATGTGCATTGTTAATTGAGTGTTTTAGGATTACACTTCATTGTCTATGTTGGTATGCTGTGAGGGTTTATTCTAGCAGGCTTGGAATTAGTCAAATCTATTTAGTTGGGAAAATAAATATACCTGTCAATGTGTGAATTATAATGATTAGCAGTGTTTTTACAACCCTGGTTCCTAGGTCAGTTTCAGGGTTCTGCATTACACTTTGTCATAATGTTTATTTGAAAACAGTGTGAGCTCAATGATTTTTAGCTATTTTCAGGAAACCCTCAGAGGTCTCTGCCTTTGGGGTTGCTCTTGCAGCTGAAATAGACCGTTTGACCAGAGTATAAGAGGTCATGGGGTAGACTCTCTTGGGCTCTCTAGTTCTGAGTACTTGTGTGCACACATCAATGGTTCCTGACTGGAGAAAGAGAAAGCACATCTGGTACGGTCCTTCAAAAGGGAGACATTGGAGCTCATGCCTGTTCTCCCCAAACTACTTGCTGTGAGGGAGTCTAGGTCTGTGATGTGGATCTTTATTTTCAGATTATGATTGAGACTACAAACAAAACAAAACAAACAAACAAAACAAACAAAAAACAACAACAGTGCTCATCCCAAAAGGTGCCCTCCTCAATACCCATCATCCACCCTCCCCTCCCTCCCACCCCCTATCAACCCTCAGTTTGTTCTCAGTTTTTAAGAGTCTCTTGAGATAAGTCCTTTAAAGACGTAATTAAGGTTACAGGAGGTCATAAGATCAGGGTGGGCCCTGATCTAATATGACTAATGTTCTTGTAAGAAGAGGAAATCCAGACACACAAGAGACACCAAGGATCTGTGTGCATGGAGGAAAGACCATGTGGAGACACAGCAAGTATGTAGCCATCTGCCAGTCACACTGATAAACATCAGAGGAAACTAAACCTACAGAGAGATACCTGAACCTTAACTTCTATCAGAAGAGTGAGAAACATAGACTTCTACCAGAACAATGAGAAATAAATTTTTGTTGTCTAAGCCACCCAGTCTGTGGCACCATTCTTGTGGTAACTGTAGCAAACTAATGCATCACCATGGGCCCTAAGGGGACTTTGCTATTGGGACTTCAGGGGGTTATAACCAAGATAGTTGTAGAGCTGTTATCTCGGTTCCACCACCTAGGACTTCAAGATAAGAAGGTTAAGGCTTTACAAAAGAATCAACATAAGAAAGAGAGTAATAATTTGGGCTCTTACAGTTGGAAGTCCTTAGATGACTTCTAAGTATAGTATGAAAAAAGGAGGAAATTTTTGGCGTACCAGCCAAAATTTTGATGGTATTTTATAGGAAGCTGGAGGAATTCACAGCACTGTCTTCCTTAAATTTCCAAGAAGGTGAAAACTATAAGATGGATATGCTTAAATTAACTGAGTTTAAATGATTTTCCAACATAGAAAGATTTTGATAAACTTGGAGAGCTGGACACTAAAATTCATACTTTTAATGTTAAAGTAATACTGGAGAAAAATAATCTATAACAAAGCCAGAGTTCTGGACACAACTGTTATTGTGGGATTCAAGTCTTTTATAAATGTGTGGTGAAATGGACTGGTACTGGAGAAGAATCCCTTTAAAGGTCTATTGGATACAGAGGCATGTAAAACAGTATTGCCTAGGAAAAAACATCTTAGGTGCTATAGAACCTAGTATGATATGAGGATGTTCAGGAGAAAGGGAAAAAAAATGTACTTAAAACTTGCAGTGCATGATGAAAAAATGCTTACACTTTGGTAACATCTCCCTTACCGGAATTTTTGCTGAAAATTCTTTTTTGGAAAATAAAGACTGAGCTGAATAACAGCCAGCTTAATACGAATATGCCAGGGAGTGGTCTACACATGCAAAATGAATAAACAGATGTGAGTTCTGATTACGGCCATGTGGAAAAATCCAAATGTGCCTCTGGCTTTAGGTTCTTGCTTTACAGAATACCACGGACTCATGTTAGGAATATTTACCAAGTCAAATCCAGAGAAAACTGACTGCTAATACTCTGAATAACCTTGCATGGCCACTAATTTTCATAATGAAGGCATAAGAAGGGCTCCAGGATACAATGGCAGAAGGTTGTCTGCTGCCTGACCTCCTGTCATGATATCATGTATAAAATTAGCTATGTGGCCTGTCATTGTGTGTAGAAAGCTGAGAAGAGTTGGAGAGGCAATTGGTTCACTTTGATCACTGGCAACAAATAAGAATTGGATATAACTTGGTGGTCCTATATTCTTGAGCACAAAAAGTCAGAAATTTCATGTAAGTGGCTATATGGAGTATAATGTTATACTCAAACCCATGTCCATTTGGAGATGACTACTACTCATTATCCTTGAGTCCTGGGGACTCAAAAATTTTGAGGATCCGTATTTAGTTCTTGACTGAAATACAGCAGCAGTCAGTACTCAGTGACAGCAATATGGCTGGCGAATCAAACAGAATTGACCATTTGAAATAAGACAACGTTAGCTGAATTGGGAATAGGGATAGGAATATAGGCCAGTTAAAAGTCTTTTCTAATGAGAAAACACATATAAAAAATACAAAGATATAAAGAAGATAGCCAACACTGATAAGACATCTTGAAAGCATCCTATTCCAGGTAGATTAACCAGAGTGGCAAGCTATTTGAGATAATAACATGGTACAAATAATCTAAACTTTGAAATTAGGTCATAAAGATGTTCAAACCCAGACATAGGAGCAAGCCTACATCCTGAAATATAGTAGAATATTAGATATGGTGCTTCTAAAGAAATCTGAACTATCTAGACAAAATGGCTGAGGGTTCTTACAGAAGGCTGAGGTAAACACTGTGGAAGATGTATGTGCCACCTAATCCATGAAGATTTTTAAGTGGAGAATAATATGATCTAATGAGATCATCTTGGACAATTCTAGTGCCACACCTGCAACTAATGGATGTTTTAAGATAAATCTCAAACAAAACTAAAGTACTTCCTATGTGTGATAGAAGAACTTTGGCATGGGAACGTTTCCAATGGAAACAAATACCTGTTAATTCATGTATTTTTAGAAAAGGAATCTGGTTGTGGGTTCAAGACATTGGAATCCTTGAATAACAGAGTCGTGGCCTCTGACCTATATTCTTATGAGAAATAACGTATTATAGATGGAATAAAATAGGTTTTGTTGGATGGGGCAAAAGGAAAGTACTATTATGATGTCAAGTTTATATCGTAGCAATGTACTGAAGTACTACATAGCAGTATTATATAGTGAAATACAGGAATCACAAGCAAAAATAATAGTAGAAAAGCAAAAAACAAAACAAAAAAAACCCCGCAAACAAAAAACAAAACCATAACAGTACTGTTGATGATTAAGTGTACTGGAACATTGAATCAAATGAACCCTCTCAAGACATTATTCATATGGAGGAGAATTGACCTGAGACAGATTTAAATGTGATTAATGATTGATTGATTACATTTTTTAATTACACACAAATGTATACTGAAAGTGCACTTGACTACGGATTTGGGAGGTAAGAAAGTTTCTGCAAAAAATATTGCATAAAACATATTTCATAAAGTTTATGTTGGTATTATTATATGCTTAAACTGCTTAACTCCATATCATCAGTTACTGCAAATGTTAGATATCTGTGTACATTTTGATTGTGTAATTGACTACATGGTGTTGTAACTCTGTCAGGTTGAAAACAATTGTTTTGTCATAAAAAGTCTTTGTCCTTTGGACAGTGGAGTGGACTATGATGTGAGAGCTCATTCCAAAAGGCCTGGGGTTGGCCTGAGCCATTTTGCTGAACTGGAGATATACCTGCATGGCACTGACCACTGGTCGTGCATAAACATATTGATTGACAGTGCTCTGGATCTGAAACAAATTCAGGAGCGATTTGTGCCAACTTGTCAGTAGTGTAACAGCAAGATTGATGCTTCACACCTGGTTTTCTTGAGACCCTCCCAGGTTTCTGTTTTTGTGGCTGATCCCATAGCAATAAATTACCTACATGACCAGCAGGGTATTGGAAACCCAGCCAAGATTCCCTGTTGAGCAACCTGGGTCTGAGGTGTTCAGGTTCAGAGGTCAGTGGATCCTAATCTAAAAGAAAAACTAACTCAGGTACAATCCTTCAAAGAGAAAGTAAATGAAGTCTGTGTTCAGTATCTCCAGATTACTCATGTATAAGGCAGCCATTGGCAACAAAGCATGTTTTTACCTCGTCGCCTTTACGATATCATTTTCCTGAAGTAAACTGTAGTTTACTGTTATAAGATATAACAGGTTAGGCCTTGTTTTTCTTCTTTAACACACCAACCCTATTTAGATCCCACCAAATTAGTGTAAACTTATTAGCTATAAGTCTTTCTCTCTCTCTCACTCTCATTTTTTTCTTAATTTGGTGGAAATTTAGCGTTTAAAGTTTGTACATTTAACTTATCACTGTCAGCCTTTAGGCAAATGCCTATCACTTCATGTATGAGAACATTAAAAAAGTATATTTTCATTGTCACATTCTCAGGTTTGTCTTATTGTTTTCATCAACTTGTTTTCTTGAAATTTGTTGGCTTGAGATCTTCAGTTATAAGCTTAAAATAGTTTAAAAATAGAAAACAAGTCCAATGTTTACACACATTCTTACCTTTTTGAGGATTCTTCATTTCTTTGTAAAATATAGATTTTCATGTTATAATTACCTTCTGTGTGAAGAAATTCTTCTAACTTGTATTTTAAGTTGGATTATAAATAATTCCTTCAGATTTTCCACATCTGAAAAACTCTTTCTTTTGTCCTAATTAATATATATATGTGTATATATATATATATATACACACACAAATATATGTATATATATACACATATATATATATATTAATTATTAATTCTAGAGGTGCCTGGGTGGCTCAATCATTTGAGCATCTGACTTTGGCTCAGGTCACGATCTCATGGTTCGTGAGTTGGATCCCCACATTGGGCTCTCTGCTGTCAGAGGTAGAACCCACTTGGATCCTCAGCCCCCCTCTGTCTCTGCCCCTCCACCACTCATACTCTCTCTTTAAAAAAAAATAAACAGTAAAAAAAATTTTAATTAAAAGATATTTATTCTCGATTGAGAAATTTAGGTTGGTAGCAATTTTGTTTTGTTTTGTTTGTTTTCCTTCATCTTTCAGTACTTTAAGGATATGTGCTTTACTGTCTGTGGCTTGCACTTTATCTGATGAAAGGTCTTTTTTTCTTATGGTTGCTTTAAAATGTCTTTTTATTACTAGTTTTAAGCCATTTCATTTTAATTTGTTTTCATTTAGTTTTCCTTCTTTTTATCCTGGAGTTTGCTAAGATTCTTGATCTATAGGTTTATTTATATATAAAAGTTTCAGCCACTAATTTATATTTTTATTTATTTATTTTTCCTATCACACTTCATTCCTCTCCTTTGGGGATTCAAACTGCACATACATCAGGTTACTTGAAGTTAGTCCACTTCTCTCAGATGCTCAGATGCCCTACTAATTTTTGTTAAAGTTTTCTTCTTTGTGTTTTATTTAGAATATTTTCTGTTGGTATGCCACTCGGTTCATTAATTTTCTTCTCTGTAACTTATTATCTCCTATTAATACCATCCAAACCATTTTTAATTTCAGGCATTGTAGTACTTCTTTCACTTTTAGGAGCTCAATTTTGGTCTCTTTTATATTTTCTGTTTCTACTTTATATGTTTCATCTTCCTTCTAGCTTTTTGAACATGTAAAATGCAGTTATGATGATTGGTTTTATATTCTTCTTTACTAATTCTAACATCTGTGTTAATTCTGTGTCATTCTTGATTGATTGTTTTTCTCTTTATTTGGGTTATATCTCCTGATTCTTGAGGCGGATGACAATTGCTGATTGCATACCAGAAATTATGACTTTCCTCTTGTTGAGCAGTTTAGATTTTGTATCTCTATAAACATCGTTGAGTTTTTTCTGGCACGCAATTAATTTACTTGGAAGGAGTTTGATCCTTTCAAGGCTACGTTTTAAACTTTGTTAGTTGGAAGCAGAGAAGCTTTAGTTTCCATATGATTTTTCCCCACTAGCAAGAAAAGACCCTCCTGATTACCCACTGCCCCATTTATTGGGAGTTTTTCCACTGTTCATGTTGAGAATACAAATTACGCCCTGCACTGTGTGATCTGTTGAGTTTCTCCTGCCTGTTTCCTTTTGGTGATTCTTTTCTTGGGCTTTGTGTGGTTTTCTCACACGCATACACTGGTCAGGACTCGGAAAATGAAACAGGAGAAAACCTAAGTGATCTCAGAGTATGGTAATGACGTGTTAGGCATGATGCCAAAGGAGTATTCCGTTAAAAGAATAACTGATAAGGCGGACTAAATTAAAATGAAAAATGTTTTCTCTGCGAAAGACAATGTCAGGAGAATGAGAAGGCGAGTTACAGATTGAGAGAAACTATTTCAAAAGGCACTTTGATAAAGGACTGTTATCTCAAATCAATGAAGAATACTTAACACTCAACAACAGGAAAATAAACAACCTAATTAAAAAATCGGCCAGGGGCCCCTGGGTGGTTCAGTCAGTTGAGCATCTGACTCTTGATTTCAGCTCAGGTCATGATCCCAGGGTCATGGGATCAAGACCCATGTTGAGGCTCAGGGGAGAGCCTGCTGAAGATTCTGTCTCTCTCTCCTTCGCTCCTCTCCCTTTTTCACACTCTCTCTAAAATTAAATTTTTCATAGGCCTCCTGGGTGACTCAGTTGGTTAGGTATCTGATGTAAGCTCAGGTCATGATCTCAGGGTTTGTGGGTTCGAGGCCCCCCACCTCTCCGCCATAGGGCTCTGTGCTGACAGCTTGGAGCCTTTAGCCAGCTTCTGATTCTGTGTCTCCCTCTCTCTCTGCTTCTCCACCACTCTCTCTCTGTCTCTGTCTCTCTCTCAAAAATAAATAAACATTATTATTTTTTTTTTTTCAGGGGCACCTGGGTGGCCCAGTCGATTGAGCATCTGCCTTCGCTCAGGTCATGATCTTGCAGTTCGTAAGTTTCAAGTCCCAGTAGGGCTCTGTGCTGACAGCTCAGAGCCTGGATCCTGCTTTGGGATTCTGTGTCTCCCTCTCTCTACCCCTTCCCCACTCATGCTCTGTCTCTCTCTGTCTCTCAAAGATGAATAAATGCTAAAAAAAAATTAATAAAATTGTTTTTCAATGAAATAAAATTTTTCAAATGCTTTAAAAAAAAATTAAAAATAAGACATCAGATCCATGCCTGTAACTCTAGCTTATAGAAAGTAATTAATAAATGCTTGTTAAATAGGCAATTGCCACTGACTTGCTTTTTATATAAAAACCTTAAGCATACAGCTACATTAATATACTTCTGAGAAATTAAGTGAAGTAACAAATCTGAAAGCCTCTGTCCAATACTTCCATCATGATAAGCATGCAATGGGTTTTTCAGAGTCTAAGAATAAGCAATTTATTTTTTCCCAGTGTTACTGAGATATAATTTGTATAAAAAACTGCCTAAGTTAATGTACATAATTAGTGAGTTTGGATATAGATAGATAGATAGATAGATAGATATAGATATATATATATATCATGTTACCATCACCATAATCCAGGTAATAAACATATCCATCACCTCCAAAAAAAAAAAAATTAAAATAGGCCAAAACCCTTAGAGACTTCACCAAAGAAGATATATGAATAGTAAATAAAAATAAGCATATGAAAATATGCCCCACATTATATGTGATCAGGGAAATACAAATTCAGAGATGCTATTACACATCTCTTATAGTGGCCATAATCCAGAACACTGACAGCACCAAATTCCTGGAAAGTTGTGGAGCAACACAATTTGGGCTGGATGCAAGGTAATACAGTCACTGTGAAAGATAGCTTGGTAGTTTCTAACAAATGAAGTACATTCTTACCATATGAGTCAGCAAGCAAACTCCTTGGGTTGAAATGAGTTGAAAACTTATGCCTACGCAAAATCCTGCACATGGATGTGTACAGAAGCTTTATTCATAATTCCTCAAACTTGGAAGCTACCAAGATGCCTTCAAGTCGGTGAATGGATGAATCAAGGGTGATGCATCCAGCCAATGGAATATCACTCAGTGACACAAAGAAGTGAACTATCAAGCCTTGAGAAATATGAAAAAGAAATGCATATTACTAAATGAAAGAAGTTGATCTGAAAAGATTGTGAACTATATGATTCCAACTATATGACATTCTGTAAAACACGTAACTATAGAGACAACAAAGATATCAGTGGTTGCTGTGGTAGGAGCCATGAATAAGCAGAACATGGGATTTTTAGAGCAGCAAAAATACTGTGTCTGTTATTATAATGATGGATATATGTTGCGGGGCATTTGTCTCAACCCGTTTAATATATAACCAAGAGTGAAACCTATGCAAACCGTGGAGTTTGGGTGATTATGATGTGTCAATGTAGGTCCATCCTTGGTAAATATGCAATCTTTTGGTAAGTGTTGTTGTAATGGGGGAGGCTATTCATGTGTGAGGGCAGAGGATATATGAAAAATCTCCACACCTTCCTCTCAATTTTATTATAAACTTAAAATTGCTCTAAAAAATAAAAGTCATAATTTTAAAGGAAAGGGCATCCAATATCTGGGAAATTCAAAATAATACACCAGTCAACTTGTTTGTTACAACCAATGTTTTATTCCTTTGTTCTACCTTTGAACTAAATTGTGTCAAGCACATATTAGTAGCTTCCTCATTAACATCAAGCAAAAATTTTGTTCAGATCTTCTCCCTGAAGTACAACAGAACACGAAAAATGATTTATTGTCAAACACTCATTATCAGTGCCACGGTAGGCATACTAGTGGTCCTTAAAGATGTTTATATCCAAATCCCTGGAACTTATGAATCTGTTACTTTTTATGGCAAAGGGGAATTAAGTTCACAGATTCAATTAGAGTTGATGAGTAGTTGACCTAGAAATAAGCATCCATTATCCTGGATAATGCCCAATAAATTCAGTGATGTGATGGAAGCTGCTGTCACTGGCCTTGAAGAAAGAAAGGGGCCACGAGCCAAGGAATGTGATGGTTTTTAGAAACAGGAAAGGGCCACGAACCAGATTCTCTTGAAATTCATGGAGATGCAGGAAGAGCGACACAGTGGGAGACAGGTGGAAAGCTCTGAGCCTCTTCCGCAAACCTTGTTTCCTGAATGTCTTCCATACATCTATTGCTGAGTTACATCCTTTCATAGTAAGCTAGCACTCTGACTTCTGTTAGTTGCTCTAGCAGCTCTGATTTATAGCCAGTTGGACAGAAGCACAGGTGAGAACCTGGACTTACAATTGGTGTGAGAAGAGGGGACCCGTCTTGGGAGACAGAGCCCATAACCTATGGAATCTGATACCATTTCCAGGTAGATAGTGTCAGAATTGACGTAATTGTGTGGAGGTCTTGGAAACAGACCCGTGTCAGAGCAGGAAAAAATAAGAGGACACACAATTAATTTCAAGCTAAAGTGCTGTTGGCGATCAGATGGAGATCAATTTGAAACACGGCTGTTGAAAGAAATAGTGGATGTCATTAAATAAATATGCTGATTTATAGATATTTGATACGGACGCATATTTTCAATAATCTTTTCTAAGGGAGCCATGCTTCTTTAAATTTATGTTGAATGTTACCTGGGCTACTGATCTGATATCCAGAACACTGAAGACCTGTTGTGGATACTGCTGATGTTCTTTGAAAGTACAATGAATTCGCTATAGTTCAAAAGTAATTGGAAATTTTTTTTAAAGTAGTAATAAGATTTGAGAAAACATTTGAAAAAAAAAAAAATATATATATATATATTTTAATTTCAACAGGCCATTTCACTGCCTCCAGCCAGAATCTGAATGAAAGAGCAATATTCTGCTCTGTATTTTTGTGACCTCACCATGTTACTTGTATGATATACCTGTGGATAGTGATGTGATTCCAAGACATTGAGGCGAAATCCACTAAGCCACTGCAAATCTTCACTGTAATAATTTTTAAAAAGTTATGGCAGAGGTTGTCTACAGCCAAACAAGCGCTACTATTTTAATTATCATCATCGTTTTTTTTTTTTAATATTTCTTTTTTTGAGAGAGAGAAACAGAGCATGAGAGGGAGAGGGGCAGAGAGAGAGGGAGACACAGAATGCCAAGCAGGTTCCAAGCTCTGCACTGTCAGCACAGAGCCTGACGTGGGGCTGGATCTCAAGAACCGCAAGATCATGACCTGAGCCAAAGTCAGACGCTTAACCAACTGAGCCACCCACGTGTCCCATCATGATTAGCTTTAATTTTAGTTTTCTCAGGATTGTCTTTGTGAACTTGGCGTTTTATTGGTATTGTGAAATACTATGAAAAGCGCTTACTTTGGTGTGTATCACTTTATTTGACAAAGCACTATAAATATTTTAAAAACTAAAAAGTATTTTTTTAATTGCATGTTTTATTCTAGAGAAATTATATTTCCTTCAGGACTAATTTTTCTTACCAACATATATTTTGTTTGCTGCCAGCATTTTTAAGAGTCAAATGGTCTATCATCTCTCTTTTCACTTCCCCAACAGTTCATCATTTTAGGCTGGGCATCACTTATTTATAAACTAGAAAATCATATCCTGAGGCACTATACCATAAGAACCTTTAAAGTTTAAATGACAGAAATGGTAAGAACAAGAGGGGTTATAGAAATGAAACCACCAAATGAGAATTTCCATTATATGAATATGTTAAACTGTCACGTTTTTAAATCTCTCTGATGTTTGCCACCATTTATCAGCCACATTATCAAAATGAAATTTTTATTCAGAGTGAGTAACTCTGCTAAAAGACTATTTTTAAACATGTGTCTTCCATGAAATTTTGAAGAAAAAAAATTACTATACTTTTAAAAATCAAACAAATCCTCTAACAGGAGAACATAGAATCTTCTCTCTATTATCATATGTGTATGTACGTGTGTGTACATAACACTAACCTACTCAATGTGTAAAACATTCCTTATATCCACAGTAAATCCCTTTGAGTGAAATACAAACTGAATGTGCTTTATCTAAAGTAATCGGAAAACAAACCTGCAGGGAGTCAGTGAAATAACAAAGAATTTGGAGTCAGATAGGATTCAGTAACTATCACAATAGTTACTCACTCTATGAACTCAGCTTCCCTGCAACCTCCGTTTCTTCATTTGTGCACATTTCTTCCATTGAGCAAATATGTATTGACTTCTTTAGATGCTTGGGATTTCAATGGAAGAAATAAAGATTTTCTCTCATAAGTTTTGTATTCCAGTTGTGGGGAGATTTAGATAGGTAAATAGGTCACCAGGTAGGTAGCTGATTAGATAGATAGATACATAGATAGATAGGAAGATAGATAGGTTTTCCCATATGGTAAATAAAATGTGAAGAGATGGGAGAGTGAAGGTCAGGTACAGTCTCTTCAAAGATAAATTGACTAACACTGGAAAAATATGTACCAGGTAGGTACATAAAACTCTGGGAAATGAAATTTCAGGATGGAGGGAGTGGGAAGTAAGAGTTTTGATGGAGAAATGTACTTACTATGGTAGAAGGGCAACAAAAAGGGGGAAAAATGGCCAGTGGGGCTCAGGGCTTACATTTAATTTTAAGCATGATTAGAGAATTATTAAGACAGGCATCCTAATTTGAGGATATTTTGAGAATATTAAATGAAAAATACATATACATTTCTGGAAATACTGGTCTTCAAAAATATTAGACTGTCTTCTATTTTTCAAGAACCAATCTATAAGATTTTACATAGGCAGTTTGGGATAATAAAAAGCACATCATATATGCATTGAAGACAAACAAATTTGTGCTTAACTCTTTGCTCTGTTACCTTTCAAATATATGATCTTGGGCCTAAGGGATTAAAGGCCACTTTAAGTACCTTCCCTGTCTCTTCAAAAACATTTTCACAATCTTATTTGCCTCAATGAGTAGTACCTCTCCCTAATTACATTACAAAAAAGAGAGTCAAGTATAAAATATAACAAATGTTGAATATACAAAGAAATATAAATGTTGAACACTGCCAAAATATCAATATGTCATGATAAAAAAACATTGTAACAATACAATTGTACTATGAATTTTGTAAGCATTTAGGAGATTTCTAAAGCAAGGCACATGTTGGCAAATCCCAATATCCACACTGAATTGAAAACAACCCTTTGACTTTCTATGCTCCTTTTGTTCAAAAGAAACTTTTATCTAAAAGGCCAAAATCAGTGTATGCTCTTAAAAATATTTCTAATTTTATGAATTGCCTAAAGACATTTAACTGCCTCAATTTGCATGGGTTCCACCTATCCAGACGAATTTCATATTGCTTGACATCCTGCCCACAACATTAACAAGTTTTGTATATAGATATTTATGTGGAATGAATATTATTTACATTATGCTGCAAATTTGTAGTATCACAAAGCTAATTAAAATAAATTAATAGATGTAGAAAGAAATCAGATTTTTTTGTTCCATGCACATGTGGCAATTCTTCAAGCTTCTATAACCAAGTTTACCTCCACCATAGCTGTGATATTTAATTTCATCTTACAGGTCAATATTTTAAAAATCTGGTGTGGTACTTATAACTTCCTTATAAAAACTGTGTCAAAGATTTTATTTTTTTTTTTCAACGTTTATTTATTTTTGGGACAGGGAGAGACAGAGCATGAACGGGGGAGGGGCAGAGAGAGAGGGAGACACAGAATCGGAAACAGGCTCCAGGCTCTGAGCCATCAGCCCAGAGCCTGACGCGGGGCTCGAACTCCCGGACCGCGAGATCGTGACCTGGCTGAATTCGAACGCTTAACCGACTGCGCCACCCAGGCGCCCCGAAGATTTTAAATAATAACAGGTAGGCATAATTGTCTTCCTCTCTTTTCCATGCAAATGTGCTGGTTGTAGTTCTGCTGTACTTTTTCCACTATTTGGGAGGGGAATGTGGTGGATAAATATTGTGTCATGATTTAGAGTCATTGAGTTAGATGGAAAGCACCAAACTTTCAACTCACATGCAGACACCTGATACCTGCATTTGAGTTGTTTGAAGCAAATGCAGAGATTTCGGGTTTGCCCACTAGAAGAGGAGGTGAATACATTCCATGAATGAGAAGAAGAAAGAATCCAATGCTCAAGAGAAGACTTATAACTAATACCAGCAATATTTTCCCCAGTCTAATTTTCTCTTCTCGGGTCCAGAGGACAACAAATTTTTCCTAGTCTTTTTTGCAGTTAATTGAATTGTGGCCACACTACTGAGCTTTTAGCCAATGGAATGTACTCAGAATGATGTGTCACTTCTAGGCCTGGCCTTGAAAAGCAGTTGTGAAATCTTCCATGCTTTCTTTCTCTCCCATCTCTGTAGCTGGAATGGAAAATTCTCAGGTGATGAAGCCACAGAATGGAAGGGCCCTGGATCATTGAATGATAGCTTGCTGGGTACTAGACAGAAGACCCATCTAACCTGCATTTGATTTACAGGCATTGGCATAAACTTTAATATTTTAAGACAGTGATACTTTGGGACATAGTTGTGATAACAATTTTCTCAGTAGTTTAAAGAAAGACAGAATTCTAACTTTCAAGAATATAGGTACAATGCACATATTTTCCATTTCTGTCTCCAGAGTGTTTTCCATGATTCCTGGCATAGAGTGGTGCTCAATCAATTTAAGATTGACAGATTGCCTGACTGGTGGGATGAATAGATGAATAACTAGAAAGGTTACATTTGATTAAATAAATGTCACCCCAGCATACCTTGGGTTCATTTCTGCTTTAGGTTGGGTATAACCCAACTTATCCTTTATAAGAAAACACATGACAATAAAATTAAGCACAAAAAAGGTCCTTGGTCAGGATTAGATTCCTATTATAACAATTTCCTGTAACAAATTACCATATACTTGGTACCTTAAAAATAACACAGATTTATTGTTTTTCTGTGCCATAGAACAGAAGTCTGACATGATTGTCACTGGGCTAAAATCATGGTGTCAGCAGGGCTGAGTTTCTTCTGGAGGTTCTCAAGAATGTTTCCTTCAACTTTTCCAACTTTTAGAGGCTGCTTTGTCTCATGGCCTTCTTCCTCTATTTTCAAAGCCAGCAATAGCAAGTTGAATCCTTTTTACATCTTATTACTCTGACTTCCTTTTTTACTTATCTCTTCTACTGTTAAGAATCCTTGGACTATATTGGGCCCACCTACATAATCCAGAATAACCTCCCTGTTTCAAGGTCAGTTGCTTAGCAAATTTAATGTGGTCTGTAAACTTAATTCCCTTTTGCCACTTAAGATAACATATTCATAGGTTCCAGGGATTAGGATGTGGACGTCTTTAGGAAGCCATTATTCTGCCTAGTGCAGTCCTTTTATATAAAAGTAATAGTTTATTTAATGCAATTCATAAAACTCCACAATTAAGAATCCTCATAGGAAGCCACAGATCTTCACAGAACACACCAGTCTAATTTGATTGATCTCCATTTTTGCATAACCCCTAAAGGGAAGGTACCAGAAAAGTTAGGGAAGTAAAAAACTGAAACTGTTTCCTGTTCATTTGCAGCGTATTTGGAGTCACCCTGTATTATGCAGGATCAGCATAGCTAATGAATTTTCCATCTGTTCTTGTTTGCTATCTTACCAATTTCCTCTATATGCATGCCCTTAAAACAGCTGAAAAAGTCTCTTGCTGGAAGCTGCAGTGTACCATTGGAGAGCAGGGGGCAATTCTGAGATATTTTCACTTTCTATTGTAATGGTCTGGAAGTGTCTGGAGTGGCATCAGATTTCACATTCATCCTAGCTCACTCAGAAACCCATTTAGCTTGGGGCAAATGGGACATATTCTCTTTCACACTGCTGACACTACAGAAGAAGCGAATGATGAAGAATCCTAAAGTTTTTGTTCTTCAATTCCCCAAATCCCATGCTTATACCATGGTTTTTTTTCACTGGAGGAAGGTTGGTCTCTTAGAACAAAACTACCTCAGATTTTAGAGTCACCAGCACTTCCTGATACAGGGCATTGGGTTTGCAAGCTGGAATCTATCACATTTTATGTTTATCTTTTGTTAGTATTTTTTTTTCAATGCCTCTTATAAACAAAAACAATTAATATTTGGTTATGTGTCCACTGGTAAATTAAAGCTTTCTAAAAGCCAGAGAATATGTTTGAGTATCCCTGGGAAATCTCGTTTCCTTTCCTTTGAGCACTGCTAATTGAAGTCCCAGCCACCTCATTTGTAACATTTGGCATTGTGTTCTTTTTGATTATGACCAGGGTTATCTGACCATCTAGGACCACTGAATTTAAGCCATGTCAGTAGTGTCAGTTGAAGAGTGGATTTTTCTCTTATCTTCTTAAGACATTCAATGTTACCCTGATTGGCACTCAATGTATAAAGGGAGTAATGGGAATAAACCAATTGGAGATTGCATGAAAATTGAATCTCAGCTGGGCACAGCTTCCACAGAGCTTTAGACAGAAATTCCTCAAAGGACAAACAACTTTCAAATGAGTAAGCACCAAAATAACAGGAATGGGAAAGCTCCATCTGACTTCTGGCTGAAGTTTTCTTCCCATAAAGCAAATTCCTAAAGTCAAGTAGAGAGCAAGACACTTGAGCTCACTTGCCAGATTCCCTGCTGGAAATAGAAGGTCTAGCCTATTGCTAGCAGAAAAGTGAGGGAGTGTAAAAGAATCAGCGCAAAGGCCAAGAATAAGTGAGGAGTTAGAAAATGAGTATCTTAACCATAATCAGAAAATAGGGGCTGAAAAAATTTTGAATTCCTGAGAGAGATTGAGTTATGCAGGTAAAATTTTGAACTCCACCATGGTTTCTAATACCAACCTGGATTTCCTTTGTTTTCTTGTTGATTGTCTCACATTATTTGTGTATTCATTTGGTTTCTTCATTGAAACCTATGCAGAAAACTAAACTGGGTCTTAATCCCATATTTACAAAGCAGATTTATCTCAGAATATTAGCACCTAGGCTCACAAAGACTTACTTGGTTGCTATTTATATTTCTTTGGACATCTGACATTGTCATATTCAGACTTTTTTAGTCTAATTTTAGAAATATACTTATTAATGAGGTGCCTGGGTGGTTCAGTTGGTTAAGCATCCAACTCTTGATTTCAGCTTGGGTCATAACCCTAAGGTTGTGGGATCAAGCCCCACATTGGGCTCCACACGGAGCATGGAGCCTGTTTAAGATCGTCTCTCTCTCTCTGTCTCTCTGTCTCTCTCTCTCTCTCTCTCCCTCCCTCCACCTCTCCTCCACTTGTGCTCTCTCTCTCTAAAAAACAAAACAAAAAAACAAACAAAAAATACATACACTATATACTTATTAAAAGGGTTCCTGTGGGAGATCATGTCAGGAAAAACAATTTTCTCTCAAAATACTTTCTTACATGATTATGCAGAGATATGCTGAGTTTGGCTATTACACACACAAAGTTGAACTTCCTATTAACAAAGTGTTTATAATAGGCCAGAACATTAGAAGGGAAAAGATACAAACAGAACATTTATTTTCATATCTCTAAGAAATAAGTAATCTTTACTATCTTCTCAGTGACCATTGGTCTCAACAGCATCTCATTTCAAAGTCTCCATGAGAATTTCTTCCAATCTGTTCTCATGGGGTATACTTCCACACTGAGCTAGAAAAACCAACGTTTACTTTTGTCATTATTATTGAGCACTGCTAATTGGGGGGATGTAGATGGAAATAACTTTTTTGAGGCCTTATCACGTCAGATGCATACTGATAGTTATAATTAATCCTCACAATAAATCTATGGCATTGTGTGCTGTTATACCTATTTTATTATTCATTTCATTTCATGTTTAATTTCATTATAGCTAACATACAATGGTATATTAGTTTCAGGTGTACAATTGACTCAACAGTTTCATACGTCATCCAGTGCTCATCACAAGTGCTCTCCTGTTGTAAAGAGGAAGAAGCATACTAAGAAGTTAAATGATGTGTTCAAGAGGGTGAGCCAGGATGGATATCCAGATCTGCTTGATTTTAAATTCAGGCTCCCTTCTATACACTGCACTGTCTCTGCATAAAAAAAAAATAAGTCCTCTCTCACCCACACTTACCTGACCGTTTATTGTTCTGCCCTGGAATGCTCCCTCAGAAATGGCAGCGCTATCCAAGGAAGATAGCCTTCTGGCCACCCGATTGACTTCAAATTTACGTATCATGTTTGCAATACTTGCTCAGTGCTATCTCTATTAGATTAGCATTAGTCATTTGCCAATCCTAAATTCAGCGTACACATGTATTTCTTTTGTTTTTCTTAGGTTACTATTCCTTTTAAATTTCTAAAATACTATGTATTTCATGCCTGTTACACATATATATATATACACACACACATATGCACGTGTTTGATATTCTTTATAAACATATGAATGTTATATATATATAAAATGCTTATATATGTAAATATGTATGATATTAAAGTTTAAAATAGCAATAAAAGTGAAATCTATACACTGATCTCCCCACATAACAAATAGATTATTACCATTGTCTTGGGTAGCTGTCTGAAATCCTTCCAAATGCGTATCTGTCCCACAGGTGAACAATCCATCCCAGATTTAGTGTTAATTCTGGTTTTCTTCTTTTCCAGCTTTATCATATAAGTTCATCTCAAAAGACATAAGGCTCAATGACAATTTAATTTTACATAAACTGAGTCATATAGCATGAATTTCTCAAAACTCTTTTTTCTTTCAAAGTTTATTGGGAGATTCGTTATGTTTATGTGTATGTGCGATATTGTGATTTATAAGAAACCTTCATCTGGTCTTTGTTCTGTTCCTAACACAGAGCTCCTAAAATCATTAGCAATTCTCTAAGTGATGAGAGCAATAAAGGTGTCTTTTATTATGTGAATGAGGTGAGTTCTCGAAATCCCTAAGGATGAGGAGGCTATTTGCCAGGTGAACTAACCTTAAGTAGAGGGTGAGAACTTTAAGTCCTCAACCTCCGGGTGGGGAAGAGGGCCTGGAACTTGAATCAATCACCAAAGATCAATTATTTAATTAATTATAAACAGGTAATGGAGCCTGCATTAAAAACCTAAGCGGAGAAAATTCAGAGAGCTTCCAGAATGATAAACCAAAATACATCCAAATAATGGTCCCAAATCTCTCAAGGACAGAATCTCCTGTGTTTGTGTATGTATCTCTTCATCTGGCTGTTCATTCGTAACCTTTAACATCTTTTGTAATAAGTCAGTTATTTAGCAAGTAAACTGATTTCCTGAGTTCTGTGAGCCACTCTAGAAAAATAATTGAATCCTTGAAGTCAGAACCTCCTATTTATATCCAGTTGGCCAGAAGCACAATTAACAACCTGGGTTTGTCATTAGCATCTGGACTGGGGCCAGTCTTAACGGACTAGGCCCTTCACATGTGGGTTCTGATGCTATCTCCAGGTAAATAATGTCAGAATTCAGTTGAATTGTACAGGATGCTCAGCTGACGTCTGAGAACTGCTTGGTGGTGTGGGAAAAACACATAACTAGTTCCTACTTACTGGTTTTACTGTTTTATCCATTGTTCAGATATGGAATAATTTATTTACCCATTCTCCCATCTGTGGTTTATTATAGACTTATTGTTCAAACAATACAACTTTCATTCTTACTCATTCCCCTGGAACATATATGCAAGAGGTTCCCCAGAGTATATATTCAAAAGTGAGGGGCACCTAGGTGGCTCAATGGGTTAAGCATTGGATTTGGTTTCAGATCAGGTCATAATCTCACAGTTTTGTGAGTTTGAATGCCACATCCAGCTCTGTGCTAACAGTGTGGAGCCTGCTTGGAATTCTCTCTCTCCCTCTCTGTCTGCCCCTCCCCCTCTCATGCTGTCTCTGTCTCTCTCAAAAATAAATAAACTTAAAAAAAACAAGGGAAACCACTACCTGTTATATAACACACATATTCAGTTTTACTAAATAGTACTGAATTTGTTTTCCAAAATTGATATACCAAGTTACTGTGTATCCAGCACTGTGTAGAATTTCCATTGTTTCATCTACCTGTCAGAAATTGATATAGCCGTATTTTTCAATCAAAACATTTTAAATGGCATTTCATTGTATTTTAAATATTCATTTCCATCATGACTAATGAGTTGATATTTAAATCTGCTTTTTGACCAGCTCACTTGTATGAAATTCCTGCTCTGTCTTTTGCCCTTTTTTGTATTGGGTTATTTATATTTCTTAATGATTTCTAGGGATTCTTTTCATACTGTGGAGAGCAGTATTCTTTTTATTATATGTTTTGAAAATATCTTTAGGTATCTTTTGATAAGCAGAAGTTCTTAACTTTTCTTTTAATTTTAAATTTTTTTTTAACTTTTATTGATTTTTGAGACAGAGAGAGAAAGCATGAATGAGGGAGGTTCAGAGACAGAGGGAGACACAGAATCTGAAACAGGCTCCAGGCTCTGAGCTGTCAGCACAGAGCCCGATGTGGGTCTCGAACTCACGGACTGTGAGATCATGACCTGAGCCGAAGTCGGACGCTCAACCGGCTGAGCCACCCAGGCACCCCTCTTTTAATTTTTTTAATGTTTATTTAATTTTGAGAAAGAGAGAGACAGAGCATGAGCAGGGGAGGGGCAGAGAGAGAGAGGGAGACACAGAATCTGAAACAGGCTCTAAGCTCTGAGCTGTCAGCACAGAGCCTGATGTGGGACTCAAACTCACAAACCATGAGATCATGACCTAAGCTGAAGTTGGATGCTTAACTGACTGAGCCACCCAGGTGCCCCCAGGAGTTCTTAATTTTAATGAAACCTAATATATTATTTCCTTTAGGTTGTTAATTATTTTTTAAAAGATATTTGTATTTATCCAAAGGTAACAAAATGTTAACTTATCATTTCTTATAACATCATAATTTGCTTTCCTTTATTTACCTGCAATTTTTTTTTTTTTGCTTATAGTGTGAAGTAGGAGTCTAATTTAATTTTTTTAATGTTTTATTTATTTTTTGAGAGAGAGAGAGAGAGAGAGAGAGAGAGAGAGAAAGACAGAGAGAGAGAAAGAGAGAGAGAGAGAGAGAGAATGCAAGCGGGGTAAGGGCAGAGAGAAAGGGGGACAGAGGATTCAAACCAGACTCCACATTGACAGGTTGACAACAGTGAGCCCAATATGGGGCTCAGGCTCACAGACTGAGAGATCATGACCTGAGCTGAAGTCAGATGCTAACCCATGGAACCACCCAGGTGCCCCCTAATTTTTGTTTGTACCTAGATAACAAATTATCAGTAATTACCTACATTATCCCACATATATACAATACTATCTGTGGCATAATGTCGGTTGTCGTAAATGAAGTGCTGTTTCTAATTTATTTTCTCTGAATAATTTTAAACAATGTTTCAAAACATTCAACTCTGCTATGTCAGTAACTCTTGTATTAATTATTAATTTTTTTATGAAATTGGTGTTTTTATTTTTTATGGAAAGTCTCTTATTCCTTTCTCAATAGTGCCTTGACTATTCCTGACTTCACTTTTTTTTTCTTATTTACTTTGAGAGAGAGAGAGAGAGCGAACTAGGGAGAGGCAGAAAGAGAGGGAGACAGAGAGGGAGAGAGAGAGAGAGAGAGAGAGAGAGAGAGAATCCTAAGCAGGCTCCACACTGACAGCATAGGCTTGATGTGGGGCTTGAACTCACAAGCTGTGAGATCACGCATGACTTGAGGTGAAATCTAGAGTTGGGCACTTAAACAACTAAGCCACCCAGGAGCGCCGACGTTTCACTTTTTTAAGTACATTTTAGCAATCAACTTATAAAATTCCATCAGAAAAAAAATTGGGATTTTAATTGAAATTTCACTCAAGCTATAGTTATATTTGGGGGAAATTAATGCATTTTATATTAAATATTTCTATCTTTGAATGTTGTGTATATTTGCCTTTATATAAGCATTTTTCTAAAGTCTTTCAAAATTTTAAAATTTCTGTACAACTGTCTTAAAACATTTTACGAGATTCATTTTTAGGCACCATATATGTGTACTCGCAATTTTATTTAGTATCTTGGCTTACATGATGCTATAAAACTTTGCTGATAAAATTTTCTTCATAATAACCATACTGTGAACAAATAATGAGAGTTTTGTTTCTTCTTTCTAATCTACAGTTTCCATTTATTTTTCTTGTTTTAATATCTGGTTAGGTCATCCAGGATGACACTGACCTTTGTTGTAACTGATCAGCCTCCATCGACCCATCATAATCACCACAAATCCAAAGTTTACCTTAGGGTTCACTGTTAGTGTTGTATATTCTATGGGTTTGGACAAATGCATAATCTTAAGGTAGGGTAGATTACCCTGTAGTTGGAAGATGACAGACAAGAAAGAGTGAATTGGGTAGTTTAGTTTTTGACATGTGATTAAAAGTTCGATAAATAATAAGGAGATAATAATAAGAAAAATGGAAGGATAACTTAAAAAGTGGCAGAGTGAATTAAAGCATCTACCTATTCTAATTCTAGGCGTAGTGTCATGGCAGACCCTATGTGACACAATATCTCCAAGGGAAACCAGATTCCATTCAGTACCAGAAAGAGAATGCTCAGAAAAGAAATTGAAGCTATAGTGGATTTTGGTGATGACTGAGACCTCAAAGGGCACAAAGGGGTTTGTGAAAGAAGTGATATTTGTGCCAAAATATCCTGACTCTTACACCAATGCTATAAGCATTTGGCTCATTCCTTTGCAATCCTAAATTAATCTGAGTTAGTTGTTTACATGTTTGTGCTGCAAGGAATCCTTAAAATGAACAAATACCTTTCAGGAGGAATTGATACGCAATTTTAGTCGTATAATTGCAGCTCTATAGCCTTGGCTTAATCTGCACCCATAGTCATAAAATAAATAATATGGCGTCAGCCTAGGAAAGCTATTTAAAGAATTAAAACTCCAGACTCATGCATGGCAAGGAAAGGAGGAAAATGAAATATGAAATCTTCACGTCAAATGATGTGAAAGCTTCATCCTCTATGCTTACCTCAAGCTCTGCCAATGTGAAAATACACTGCCTCCTTTGAGCAGGGAACTTGGAAACTGATGCCATCGTTTTTACTGTAACTGACACTTCCCGCCTCACTTATAGTAATTGAGATATCAGGATGAATTCTTCCTCTAAGCACAGAGAAACTGCCTGGAAACTTGCACATCATGGAAATCTTTAAGATAGTCAACCTGTATTTCTATCTCAGGAAGCATCACAGACTCTGGGTTTCCCAAGATAGAAACTTCAGAGCTCACCTTGACTCCTGACGTCTCCCACGTATCACACATGCAATCATTCACTTATTAATTCTTCCCCGTAAATATCTCTTGACTCCGGCTTTTCCACTCCATTTTTGCTGCCAGTGCCCTATTTCAGGCCTTCATTATTATCTCTTCCCTGGAGTTTTCAACAGTCTCCTTAACGGGTAGGTTATCTTTTCAACTCCTCTTTTCTTCACTGCTGTCCATGCTCTGAACAGCAATAGGGCTAATGTCTGAAAAAATGACTTGGGTACATGCTGATGCTTATGTCCTTGGAAACTCATGTTGAACGACTCAAGATGGTGCACGTGAGATTAACTATTGAACATGTACCTTGTTTCATGAACTCAGTTTTAAGTGTCTCAATGGAAGGCTTCGTTGTGTTTTCGGTTTTGTTTTTTTCTTTTCAGATTTGCTCACAGTGCCCTGTGCAATGGTGAATGCAATTAAAATGGTGTTGAATGTAGAGTTGGATAATTAATTGCTTTATCATAGGCAAGATTTCAGTATTTTCAGGGAATGTGAAAGTGATCTCTCTGTTGGCAGCTTCTTCTAAATCTTCTCTGGCAAAAGCCTTGTGCTTCCGCTACTGTGGGAGATACTAAGGACATTCTCTGCTTTTGCCAGTAGTTTTTATCTGTGTAATTCAAAGATAGAAATATGTTGCAACACTAAAATCCCTAAGGGTAAAATTAGGTATACAAGCTATAAATTACTGAGCAGTTCATCTCAGTGCTGTAACCAGTATGCAGATATACTAATCCAGATATACTTAATATAATGGACATTATACTAAGGTCCCAACTGCATGTTTTATTTTCTGTAATTTGGGTAAGTATTAGCAGCCTTCCCAGAATCTAGCATATAACCCAATACTAAGCAATCAGTGGGGCTTTGAACAGATGTACTGATACAGGACTCTAAATAGGAGGGGTGACACTACATTTTTGCGTCCATGTGAAATATCATGGTTTTTTTGCTATTTTGCAGAAAACAGCCATAATAGAATGTATTTTGGACAAATTTAATGGTACTTTCATATCAGAAATTAATTGTTGACCTTTATGCTGGTAGAAAATACAGACTGATGAATTGAGGTTCTAACGTAGTAGCAGATATACCTTCGAAACTTGCGTAGGGAAAAAAAAAAACACAATCTTTTAAAAACCACTTACATTCCTCCTGAGCTGTTTGACTCTTGGAGTAAGTTTAGGTAATAATTAATGTACATAATATGAATTAAGATGATCGTAACAAGCTTTAATTAAATGTATTCAGGGTGCAAGTGGTTAAGTGTCTGACTCTTGATTTTGACTCAGGTCATGATCTCATAATTCATGAGTTTGAGCCCTGAATTAGGCTCTGTTCTGACAGTGCAGAGCCTGCTTGCGATTTCCTCTCTCTCTCTCTCTCTCTCTCACCCTCTTTCAAAATAAATAAACTTAAACAAAAGTAATACATTAAGTGAAAATTTCAAACCAAGATTGAGTCTTACATTTTATCCTGCCATCTTTCATGATATTAAACACTAACAAGAACCAGTTTAATATCAACATCCGTACGTGAACTCCATGGGGCATACCCTTCACCATGACTGAAGGAAGGCTCTCTGGGACCTGCAACCAGGGGCCCACATTCAACCTTTGACCCTCACAGGAACTCTGAAGAAGGGAGGAGCAAAGTGCATCACATTGACAAAGGGGAGCAAAACACAGGCATAGAATTTCTCCCAGCTTGGCAAGCATCCAGCTAAGATGTTTGTTCATGTGGCAGCCATGGATAGACAAAACAGTGCAGCAGCCCCGTGATGCCCATGAGGCTGGCAGACTTTCCCAGCTTGGTGTAGGTAACGGTGAAGATGTAGTGGAGGCTGAGGCATTTTGGGAGCAACTCAGAAGCAAGCTGCATGTGATTCCCCACCTTTGTATTACTCATGAGATATAGTAGCTGCTCACAGCAAGTGCTGGTTTTTGCTCTGAGATGAAGGCACTGAATGGCAGTGGTCCAGCTCCAGCAGATACTTGAGCAACTATAACCTCTGCTTCTGCTGCACTTGACCAGTCATCTGTACCAACTGTTTCTGAACCTCACTGTCTAGAATCTTCTTAAGAAAGGTCTGGCACACACCTTTCAGGGCACCTCTTAGCAGGATGGCTCGCAGTGCTGGGTTGGACCCTAGGAACTCCAGAGTGCTGGGTTCAGCAGTATGTAAAGCGTCATCACTCAAGGCCTCTTCCATCCTGAGTGACTTCAGTCTGTACCCTCAGACTAGACTAGCTGGGCAGTGGTGAGAGTCTCTGTGGTGGATGGCTTGTGCATCTCCACCTCTGTGTGGACTGTAGGTGCTGGGAGATCAGCTGGTCTTTGGGACCATCAGCTTCTTGAACCATCCACTAGATTCTGGCAAATTCAGGGTCACTCCTTCAACATCCTAGTCCAATAGCAGTTGGAGAGAATGAGTATTGCTAATCCAATCTCCTGATATTCCTGAACTTGGAGATGTTGTGTTCCTGGCATAATGTTACAATCTATCTATCTATCTAACTATCTATCATCTATCATCTATCTATCTATCTATCTATCTATCTATCTATCTATATCTATCTATCCATATCTATCTATCTATCTATCTATCTATCTATCTATCTATCTATTTATCATCTCTCATCTATCTATCTATCTATCTATCTATCAATCATCTATCTATCTATTTATCATCTATCTATCTGACATGACAAGGAAGACTTTCATCAAGCCTATTGGCAAAAACAGCCACATCGGTCATCATCAGGGAAATACAAAACAAAACCACACTGAGATGCCACATCACATATGTCAGAGTAGCTAAAATTAACAACTCAGGAAGCAACAGATGTTAGTGAGGATGTGGAGAAAGGGAAGCGCCCCTGCATTTTTGGTGGGAATGAAAACTACTGCAACCACTCTGGAAAACATTGTGGAGGATCCTCAAAAAATTAAATATTGAATTACCCTATGACCCAGCAATAGCTGGAATCTATCCAAGGATACTGGGTGTTGATGCATAGGAGCACATGTACCCCAATATTTATAACAGTGCTATCAACAATAGCCAAATTATGGAAAGAACCTAAAAATCCATCAACTGATGAAGAAATAAGAAGAGGTGGTATATATATATATACACACACACACACACACACACACACACACACACACACAATGGAATACTACACAGCAACGAAAAAGAATGAAATCGTGCCATTTGCAACAACGTGAATGGAACTGGAAGGTATTATGCTAAGTGAAATAAGTCCGTCAGAGAAAGGCAGATAGCATATGTTTTCACTCATATGTGGAAGCTGAGAAACTTTACAGAAGACCATGGGGGAAGGAAAAACAGAGAGTAGCACAAACCACAACAGACTTTTAAACATAGTGAACAAACTGAGCATGGAAGGGAGGGGGGTGAGGAAGGGGCGGGAAAAATGGGTGATGGGCATTGAGGAGGGCACTTGTTGGGATGAGCACTGGGTGTTGTATGTAACTGATGAATCATGGGAATCTACTCTCAAAGCCAAGAGTGTGCTATATACACTGTATGTTAGTTAACTGGACAATATTATACACACACACACACACACACACACACACTCACACACGTAGACTCCCAATGACTACTAAACTTGGAAATAAATTATTTTTTTTATTGTCCCAAAAACAAAAGACTGCCAATAAATGAAAAAAAAAAAAAAAAAAAAAAAAGAAAGAAAGAAAGAAAGAAAGAAAAAGAAAAAAAGAGAAGCTGGGATAGGGTGAGGTGAGGAAATCTTAAGCCATCTATGTTTGCTAATGGATCTTGCCCAGAGGAAAAGTATGCCTTTGCTTATCTTCATGACAGAAAGTAGTTTTATAGTTTGGAGTACAGTGCCTACCAAATTAGACTCCTACTCTCCCACAGAAACTTAGAAATAGAGGCTGTATCTTCCATGAAAATTACATTTCGAATAGTTGGCTCAACAACTATTGAAAAGACATCTCTGGCTGGTAAAATTGGCAAGAGCCTTTTAAAAAAATTTACATCTTAAGGGGGCAAAGAATTAATTTATAATTATAAGTATTCTAAAACAAGTGCTCTAAGAAAAGGGAGCTTAGGGCCAAGAGCCAAGAAGTTTGGGCTAAAGTTTAAGAGAGCTGAAGAAAACTTTAAGGCTGAAGCTGTCTTGAGGTATACAGAGAGAGAGAGAGAGAGAGAGAGAGAGAGATGATAGATAGATGATAGATAGATAGATCCCTAAAGCATGGTAGGCAGGATTAATGTGTAAGATTCAATTTTATGCATATATTCTATTTATCTTATGGGTTTTCTTGCTTTCAGGAACTTTCTTAATTATTGTATTTGGAACAAAAAAGGGTGTTTGATCAAAAAAATAAAGAGAAACATTATTATAATTTATTTTAGGAATCCTGTTCAAAAAGATGATGTGTTGGAATAACAGAAGCAAAACAAATAAACAAAAAAGAATTTGGATACAGATGGACCTGACTCCTCTCCATAAAATGTACTCTTTGTATAACATTAATAAAGATGAGTTAATTTTCCACTAAAACTTGTTTTTTTATCATTGTAGTTGCTATAATGCAAGTTTTTTTGTTTTTAGAATTTTTTAAAGGAAAGAAAATTGATGGTGTAGATGAAATGTATAAGAAATGCTAAGCATAGATAGTAAGTAAAGCTCATAGCCTATAATAAACCTAACTCATAGGATGAGATAAAAAAAGAAAGACAATAAATAGCCCAGTAACTTCTGAGAAGTGTAAATAATAAGCAAGCTAATAACTGGTAAGACACACTGAAGATAGAATCAAGTTATGAGGCAACAAACAAATGCATGACTTTCAGCTGGAAAGTGATGGAATGAGTAAGATTCTATCATGCCAGATTCGAGTTGCTAGCTATGTTCTTAAATTGGTCACTCTTTGATGACACCCAGTATAGTTCCATTGTGCATCCATCTGTACTTTGCTCAGAAAAGGCACGAATATACCATAACTCATTAGCAGCTAACTGATGATCTGCATCTGTGACCGTGTGTCTTTCCCACACAACACTTTCTGTGAGCCCCCAGCTCAAGCATCCACCACAATCCTGTTAACCACGTCCTCGGCAGAACAGGTTGTAACATGGCAGAGAAAAAGGCAGTCCATAAAAACTTTGCATAATCTTGCCTTCAGATCTGCCCACTTGGTCCCTATGAAATCTGTTAGCATATCTCATTCATTTTTCCTCTTTCTTCAGTGGTTGTTTTACATTGAATTAATTAACCGTGTAATTTGAGCACTTTAATTTTGTCCATGAATCTGTTCCTTTTCTGTGGTATAGCTTATGCGGGAGCCACCATTGTGTCAAAGTTGTTTTCCACATGAAATTATTGTACATAAAATGCCTAACACAAGGGATAGCCTATAGTTGATGCTCAATAAATGATTGCTATCCCTTAGGATAATTTTGAGACTTAGTATCCTATAGTCATATGCTTATCTAAATAAATGGTTATTAACAATGGGGCAATTTGTCCTTGAAGGAATATTCGAGTTTCTGGAGACACTAGATCATCACTACAAAGGGGATGCTAGTAGCATTTAATGACTAAAGATCAGAGATATTGTTAAAAACGGTCTATAATGCACAATATAGTATCCCAACATAAAGAATTTTCAAATCCAAGTGCCTGCAATAGTGTGGTTGGTAAATCCCTATCTAGAATTATCATGCTCCTCCATCTGTACTGAAAGTTTTGAGATCAATCTAGACATAGAAATTTATGTTTTAGCTAATGAATTCTACTTCAAGAAATGTACCTATTTCAGAATGATTTTGAAATGCTCTGCCTTATGCAATTACCCCAGCCACTATTTAATAGGTTAAGGTACTAAATGATCACTACACTGGGTGTGCCTGGGTGGATCAGTTGGTTAAGCATCCAACTCTTGGTTTCATCTCAGGTCGTGATCTCATAGTTTTGTGGGTTCAGGCATTGCAGAGCCTGCTTGGGATTCTCTCCCTCCCTCCCTCTCTGCTCTTCCCCGACTTGTGCTGTCTCTGTCTCTCTCAAAAATAAATAAATAAGCTTTAAAAAAATCTAAATGATCACTACCCTGGAACTGCATCACAGAGATTTCAATTCAATACTAAATATTATTATGCAAAACAAGAAAACTGATTAGTCTCTGGTCTCAACATTTTTTGCAAATATTGTTAGCTAGGATTCAGAAAAATCTTTCTTATTAATCATACTTTGAAAATGTTATCATAAAGAAGTTTTTTCCAAGAGTTATCTGGAGACCTTAGGGACTCTGATGAAACCAAATCTGCTCCATTGCTAAGAACAGGAAAGTCAGCAGTTTAGCTGGGTTACACTAATTGGCCAAAGGTAGTCTAAAAGGCAAGATTTAGTAGAGACTAAAAAAATAATTGCCAGACTTAATTCAGCCTCAGATAAGATTTTTTTGTCTTCATAACCAAGTTTATCTTTCCAATATTTAAAGATAAAGAGTAGAAGGAGGAGGAAAGGCTAATTGTTCCCTTGATTTTATATTAGTATTAGACAATTTTAATGGGGCAATATTGGTGTCTCAGCATTCTATGTGGTATTTTATGCTTTATTTCCCAATTCCTCATTATTATTTTTATATTATACAGTGAGAAAAGCACAACATCCTTTGCCAATAGTGTGATGTGCATGTACATGGGGTGGAGAGGCAAACTAAAAAATAATGATAATAACTTGGATTCTCAGAACTGAAGGTCTGCTTTCTGGTTTCTTTTCTCTGGATATCTGTCCTTGATCAACACAGAGAAAAAATTGATCCATCCATCTATCTATCATCTGGACAGACAGAAACTTCATGTGAAGTGGGAGAAGCCCAAATAGAAGATGGGTTTGTGCAGGAAGAAGTGGATGAGGTGATTCCCAAGCTGTCTCCTTATTGCAAATTTTTCACGCAATGTGCAGAGAGGTCTAGCAATCTCCATTCTCTAAACCAAAAAAAAAATGTATATATATATATATATATTTAATAAAGACAATGTTATCTAACGTTCTAAAATAATTAGTAGAGCCTGTGATAATAAAAGATGTTAGAGAATCAATATTTATAAAACTGTCTTCACTTCAGAGATAAGGTAGAGAATGGTCAGACTGATAAATAAGTTATTGAAGTCCTTCTTCTGATAAATACATAATGCTGCCCTTACTCTTTGTGGGGCTTTATTCCCAACTCAGTTCATGACACATCTCACTTTATCTCAATGTGCTTGTCTCTATATAGATCTTATTAATTCTGCAACTTTGAACTCAAGATGTATTGATGGCTGAAGTACAACTCAACCCAAACTGTGTCCTCCTTTTCCTTTTTAAAAATTAAGTTTATATATTTATTATGAGGGAGAGAAATTACACACAAGCAAGGGAGGGGCAGAGAGAGAGAGGATGGAGAGAGGGAGAAAGAGAATCCCAAGCAGGTTCCATGCTATCAGCGCAGAGCCCGATGAAGGGCTCGGATCCACCAGTCATGAGATCGTGACTTGAGCTAAAACCAAGAGTCCAAGGCTTAAATAACTGAGTCACCTGGGCGCCTCTAGACTGATTCCTTTTTGTCTAAATCTTCAAGGGACATTGGTTTGAACCAAACTATTATTTTGTCTCCTTACTAGATTATATATTCCTTAGCATGAATCAGGCACCATGCTATAAAGTCTACAGATGCTCTATTTCTTTTTTTTTAAATTTATTTATTTATTTTGAAAGACAGAGAGAGAGCAAGAACAGAGGAGGGGCAGAAGGAGGGGGGCGGACAGAGGATCCAAAGAGGGCTCCATTCTGACAGCAGAGATCCCGATTCGGGGCTAGAACTCACGAACCTCGATATCATAACCTGAGCCAACGTCGAATGCTTAATCCACTGAGCCACCCAGGTGCCCCAAATGTTTTATTTCTAATATGAAAGATTCTCTTCAGTACAGACCTACTCACATTGCACCAAAGCTGTTGTGTGGATTAATTAAGACTGATATTTGTGAATGCACCTTGTTTAATGTTACCACAAAGGTGCATGACAACATTATAAAGATTCACGTGTATAACTGTGAGGCAGATAGGGGAGACAGAGCAAGAGGAAAATGGAATGGGGCAGGATGGGGAAGTTCCTTGGTAGAGCTGGAGAGACAGAGGTAGATAGAGAAATGAGAGAGATAGTCAGAGGCTCTGATTCCACCGTTCGAAAGGAACATTCTTTTGTCCCTTTAAACTGGAAAGGAGAAAAGAAGCAAAAAGTAACTATTCCTCCCCAGTCAAGAAGAGACTTTCTCAGTTATTTTCCTCTTCAGAAGGAAAGGGGAGAATTGGTGCAGTCTACTGCTCCTGCGGGGGAGAGTGGGGGAAGGAAAAGTGACTCTTCCCCAGCATGGGGCGTGGAGAAACCTCATCAAGTAAATGAATGCCAAGATGGAGCAGCAGTGGCAAAAAATTTCAGCAAACACCCAAGAGAGAAAGTGGCGGTACAGGGAGCAGGGGTGTTGTAGAATTCAGGTGACTCGGATGTTGTTAACTGTGCTGATTGCCACAGGAAAAAAAACAAAACAAAACAAAACAAAAAACAAACAAAAAAACTGGGGAGTTGGCCAGGATTCTGGTGGGGAAAATAATGAAACTCAGAGTTGTTCAGGTCTTAGCAATTACTCTTATATGTGTTTGGCCAAATAATACATCATTTGGGGATGACTCACATCACATTGACTGTCCGCCCCCAGGCTGATTGCCAAAACATCATCTGTACTATATATGTAAGTTGGAGTTGTGTGATACTAACTATATCTAATTTTTCATCCATGTCTGAATGGCTTTAAAGTTTCTAAGGTGTTCATGCTGTCGACCCATATTTCTACTCATCTTGTTTTGAACCCCCGGATGAATATTTAAAGATATTTTTGTGTAAAAGAGAAGGAACTTTAGTATAGACTTTAATCCATTCCTTCATCCCTACCTTCTATTGGTTAAAGCAAATCCCTGAGTCATCTAACAAATCACTGCAGGAGGGGCTCATCAATGGAATAAATGCTAGCAATAACAGTTTATTGGGAGGCACATTAGGAAACCAGACACCGTGGAGATCATTTAAAACTCATTTTCCAAGTAGCTCCAAGAACGGACAATGTGTTGAAAAGAGGACAAGAAATAGCATGTGTTGGGAGTGCCTGGGAGTCTCAGTCGGTTAAGCATCCGACCCTTGGTTTCCGCTCAGGTCATGATCTCACGGTTCTTGAGTTAGAGCCCCAGCTAGGGATTCCCTCTCTCTCTCTCTCTCTCTCTCTCTCTCTCTCTCTCTGCCCCTCCCCTGCTCCTCTGCTCTGTCTTTCTCAAAAATAAATAAATAAACTTAAAAAAAAAAAGAAGAAGAAATAGTATGTGGTTTAAGCAGCAAGACAGTTAACTACACATATGTGATTACTTTTCATGCACAGAATCCATTCCCCTGGCAGTTCAGTGTGTAGGCATATCTTCAATTTTCTGTACTTTGCAGTGTTTACAAGTTGAAGGTTTATGGCCACCCTGCATGAAGCAAGTCTACCAGCACAATTTTTTTTTTTCCAAAGCATCTGCTCACGTTGTGCCTCTGGGTCACATTTTGGTAATTGTCACAATATATCAAACTTCTTCATTATTATTGGATGTCTCATGGTGATCTGTGAGCAGTGATTATGACCCACTAGAGGCTCAGGGATGATCAGTATTTGTTTATCCATAAAGTATTTTTTTATTAAGGTATGCACATTGTTTGTTTAGGCATAATGTTATTGAACCCTTAATAGACTACAATGTAGTGTAAGCTTAACTTTTATAAGCCCTGGGAAACCAAAAAAAAACTATTTGAGTCACTTAACTGTGATATTTGCTTTATTGCAATGCAACTGACGTTCCAATACCTCTAGGGTGTGCCTATGTTCTAATTTTCATGAAATATCCTTTGTTCCATGCCAAAGCAATGTTTCTCTCTATTTCTCCCTGGGAATTGTTTCCATGAACATATTGCTGTCCAACATATTTTATTTTTCTGAGTTCTGAAACACATGGTGTAGGATAACATTGAAACCACCCACGCTATATGGTGTAAGTGCTAACCCTAAAACATATGGAAGTTTTGCTGAGGACGCTTACTCCCATGCAGAATCCACCGAAGGGATGTCACATGCTTAGACTAAGTACAAAACCGTAGCACCCAGATAGAAATGATTTTCTTTTGGGGCACCTGGGTGGTTCAGTCGGTGGAGTGTCCAACTTCTGCTCAGGTCAGGATCTCACGGCTCGTGAGTTCGAGCCCTGCATCAGGCTGGCTGCTGTCAGTCTGTCAGCGCAGAGCCCGCTTCGGGTTCTGATCCCCTCTCTCTGCCCCTCCCCTACTTGTGTTCTCCCAAAAATAAGTAAATATTTCTAAAAAAGAAATTATTTGCATAGAATAAGATTAGATTATTTTTCTGGGACAGAGCAGACAGCATTTTCAAAAGGGAATTGAGATACTGAGAAGCGACGAGAAGCCCTGCGTGAAACACACATGATAAATGTGGTTCAGAGCCAATGTGTGAGCTTGGTAAAGGTTAAGGGAAACGATCCAGAGAATAAAGAAAATTGAAATCTCTTTTCCTGTCTTAAATTACATTATTATTATTATTATTGTTATTATTATTTTGAGAACAATATTCCTACAGCTGTGTGTTGTACGAGGAAAGCAGGATGGGAGCAGTTCAGCTAGCAGTTAGGCAAATATCAACAATGATGATGGAATCTTTCAGTTCCTTCAAAGAGTTCTATCCCCTAATTTGAGTGGGGTGTGTGTATGTGGCCGATGTGAATCCTTATTTTTCAGTCTCATGTCTCTCGCTCACCTGCGCTGAAACAGGTGTGCTGTGCCTCTCTGATACACTTTCTCTGGAGAATTTGCCTCTGGTCTTTTAACGGGGGCGTAAGTGGGAAACGAGTTGGGTGGGCTGGGATGGGTAATGGCAGTTGCCTACCTGCTTAAAGTAGAAGAGGTGCTGCCCACAGCAGTCTTGACTTGCCATTGTTCAGCATGAAAAGTGTCAGCCAGTCTTGTTACTTTCAAATCCCTCTCCTACCTCTGTCTTTTGTGAGCAAGTGGGTGTAAAAGCAGAGTTTTGCAAGATTTACGGGACAAAGTGACTTAGCTTAACCTGTTTTCCACCCAGACAGCCAATCAAATAGTGACTTTCTCCACATTCTTTTTCTTTTTTTCATTTTATTTCTGAGAGAGAGAGAGAGAGAGAGAGAGAGAGAGAGAGAACGAGCGGGGAAGGGGCAGAGAGAGAGGGAGACACAGAATCTGAAGCAGGCTCCAGGCTCTGAGCTGTCAGCACAGAGCCCGACGTGGGGCTTGAACTTGTGAACTGTGAAATCAGGACCTGAGCCGAGGTCAGAAGCCCAACCGACTGAGCCACCCAGGCACCCCAGCCTTTCTTCACATTCTTATCAGTTATAGCTCTTCTACTTGAATTACTTCATCTAAAAATGTAGACATTTTTGTCTTATATGATTATTTCTTTTGATGCTAATGTCTTGTTCATTTTTAAATATCCTTTCAGTGGGTTTTCTCAAAGGCAAAATGATCAACACTCATGTTTAAGTCAGAGTTTTTAGCTGCTTTTTTTTCTTTTCTGTTATATGCTTTTTTTTCCCCCTATATGCTCTTGAGATTGCTTCCTAATTTGAAAAGTTAACTCTAGTAAATTACAAATAAAAATCATAGGTTCTTTACTGAACATTCATTCAAACTTCTTTGGTGGCTTTCTTCTGAAAGTGATTCCCGTTAAACTTTTTTTCCTCCATAAAATCTTTTATAAGGAACAAGTAGGTTATTAGAAAAAAAATAATCCAGTATTGATCACTACTCAGTATTTTTTATTTAATAGGAAAAACTACCAAGAGCAATGTAACATTTTTCTCATAATATTTTTATCACTCACTATCTTTTTTTTTTTTTATTTATTTTTCAACATTTATTTATTTTTGGGACAGAGAGAGACAGAGCATGAACGGGGGAGGGGCAGAGAGAGAGGAAGACACAGAATCGGAAACAGGCTCCAGGCTCTGAGCCATCAGCCCAGAGCCCGACGCGGGGCTCGAACTCCCGGACCGCGAGATCGTGACCTGGCTGAAGTCGGACGCTTAACCAACTGCGCCACCCAGGCGCCCCTCACTCACTATCTTTTAATTAAATGAAAAGTAAAATGCTGAACTAGAAACCACCTTATTAATGCTCTAAAAACCAGTACTCTAAATATACTACCAAATAATAGGTGCTAGGAGATTATCTGATAATTCCCAACTTCTATCCTCATATTTATTTCAGGTCTCAGATTAGATTGGTGTTATTTGCCGTATCATACGGTTTTAAATTCTATTTTGGCTGATGATGTAACAAATAACTTAATATCAGTTAACAAAAATTGAAAATTATTTAGATGAGGTACTTTCTTATATGAAAATGAACATTACTAAGCATTTTATCCTATATCTATCTATCTATCTATCTATCTATCTATAGATATAGGATATATATATCTATGTCTGTATATATCATATCTATATCTATCTATCTATCCATCTAAGACATATATATGATATGTATGTTTTAGAGAGAGAACACAAATGGGAAAGAGGGGCAGAGGGAGAGAGAGAGAGAGAGAAAATTCTAAACAGGCTCCACATTCAGCATGGAGCCCAACAGGGGGTTCAACTCACGATCCTGGGATCATGAACTGACTTAAAATCAAGAGTCGATCACTCAACCAACTGAGCCACCCAGGCACCCCTAAGTATTTTATATAATAGCTAACTTCATTTACATACTCAATATGTAGTGTACTAACAACAAAACAACAGCAACAACAAACCTACTATAGGATCCATTAGGGGTTATTTTATGGAAAAGCAAGTTGAAAATGCTATGACTCCAGGTAGTTGGGCTATGTCAAAACCTTTTCCCCGTCCCACCAAATGATGAAACTGGCCTCACATGCACTCAAATGGTTCATGTATAATTGAAAAAGTATCATTCCCTTTGTACTAGGCCAAAAATTCCTAATTTTTATAACCAAATATCACTTTTGTTGTCTCTTCTCTAAGGATTTAAATAAAATTCTGGTTGGAAGTTGGTTCCCTGGAAATAAATAATAGAATGTAAAATAAGAAATCACCTGGATCAGAATCTGAAATGATGAATTGTTTCGAGAGTTACAAGGTAGTACAGACTAATTGTGAAATCAGATATTAGCTTTATTTCAGTTTCTTTTGTTTTTCCGAGGTATTATTCTGTGGAATGTGTCATTACTAAATATTGAATGATATTTAGTAGTCCTGGATTAAATAATATATCGTTGTATTTTTGAGAAAGCTCTAGTGTGTGGAGAGCTAATTCTAGCTCTACCACTGAATCTCGGTGTAATAAAGAATAAATTTTAAACTCTCAAAAAAAAAAACAGAAAAAAAAAACAAGTAAGGACATAAGAGGCAAAAGATTCAACATGAAAGTTTTGCAGCCTGGTAAGAAAGCAAATAGAAGGATACAATTTACATACCATACAACTCATAATCTAAAAGGTATAATTCGATATTTTTTTAGTAAATTCCCAGGACTATTCAACCATTACCACAATCAAATCTTATGACATTTCCATCTCCCCTACATTAAGCTTGGATCCCTTAGCATTTCCTTCTGCATTTCCTTTCTGCCCCAACCCCACTTTGACCTCAGCCCTAAGTAGCCACTAATATACTTTCTGTCTCTATAAGTTTGCTTATTTCAGCAAGTTTCTAAGAATTTTAAAGAATTTCTTAAAGATACCATCTCAACAGTTAAATTGTTTTGCTGTAGAGAGAGTTCACTGAGCAACGTACCCTGCCATTCTGTAAGCAAGGCCTGTTCCCTGCAGGTGTTCTGACCCATTTTTATTAAATACTTCAGTTAAATCATATTGTATAGGAAATAATTTTCATACAAATATGGATGGCACTATGTAATATAAATATGTATTTTAGAAGATATCAAAACAATTGTCTTCTGTCACAGACAAAAAAAATATCATCCCAAAGATATCCATGTTGTAATCCCCAGAACCTGTGATCCCTGTACCTTTCCTGGCAAGGGGAAGTGAGATTACAGATGGAATTAAGGTTGCTATTCAGTTGACGTTAACGTAAGGAGATTATTCTAGATAATCTGGGTTGGTCCAATGGAAACACAGAGTCCTTAAAGGTGGAAGAGTGAGGCCGAAGAATGTGCATAAGAATAATATGATATGAGAAAGATTGGCTGGCATTGTGGGTTTTGAAGACAAAGTGGGGGAGATCTCTAGAAACTGTAAAAGGGAAGGAACATATTCTCCCCTAGAGCCTTCAGAAAGGAATTAAGTTCTAATGACATTTGATTTCAGCACAGTGAAACCTATTTCCTTTAAGCTAACAAGTTTGTGCTAATATGTCATTGCTGTAATAGGAATCTAATGCATCTTACCTCCTGAAAGCATGAATTCATTTTGGGAAAAGGCAAAAGATTTATGTGATCTGAAGAGAAACCAGAGTGTAGCATGAATTCATTTTGGGGGAAAAAAAAAAAAAAAAAAAAAAAAAAAAAAAAACCTCACAAGCTCCAAATCATAAAATAGGATGACCTAAAATCTGAATTAAGAGAAACTTCTATTTAACAGTTTGATAATTATAAGATCAGGTTTCGGTGTTGGGCAAGTCTTTTATTTTATAAATGTAAATATTTATGGCACATGGTCCAAAATAATGGCTAATCCTTCTGAATCTTTTGTGTATATAGGCATATGGGAAAAGCAAAGATCTTAAACATCACATCATTTGCTGAATTCTTGAAAAATATTTTCAGAAAATGCTTACTGCATATGTGCTATATAATCTACTAATTATATAAAATGTCTGACATAAAATGAAAATAACAAAGTTGAAAGAGAGAGAAAACAGCAGGAGAGAAGTTGAAACCAAAGGAAACATACAATTTAAGTTTTAATTATTGTAGTTAAAACCAAATGCATGTGGAACCCTAGAGCTGCTGGAAAAAAAAAAACATTTTAAAAAGAAATTATTAAAAACAGTTATTTTAAGCCTATCACTATTTTCTCACAAGGAAATTTGGCACTTTTATAAGCCATCAAGGAATACAAATTCAAATTTCATGGAAAATCATTGTATTCCTTGTATACTTTTTATTCATGAAATATACAGATTCTTCATAAATACATTAGATGTTAATGGCTACCTCCAATATGAGACAACTTCTCTGAACATAAACACAATGTAATCACATCCCTTGGATCCACTGAGCTTAGCAAAGTGACCTGACCCTGGAAATCAACAGGTTCTGAGCTAGGGTTAAGAAATTTGGTTCTGGGAGAATCACAAAACAACAACAACAACAACAACAACAACAACAAAAACCAAAAACCTGATTCAGGCTCATGGATCACGAATTTACAAGTATTCTTATTAAGTTTATTTAAGCAGTTTCTACACTTAGGTTTGTTCTGGGTTTTTTCCTTTGTGTATTTAGTATAGAACACCATGATAGAAGGTGAACAAGCTGATTAGGAATATAGAATTTAGAATTATATAACATTTTACATCTTCTCATAGTTTTTTGGAATATAATCCATTGAGGGCATGGATTTAGGGCTCTAGGGCATACCGGTGCTCTTTTAGCAGTGATTTTTACCTGTAAGACTTCTTTTGTTAATAGTCTATTTTCTCTATTCAAGTAACACCAACAGATGGACACATTATTATTAATTTTATACCCCCTCTTTGCCTTCCGTTAACTGTGCAACATTGTTCTGAGAAGTAGATCTACTGTCCCCCCACCTCCAACTTTATAGCCTGAACAGAGATTAAAGTAACTTTTTCTTGGGGTGCATGGATGGCTCAGTCCATTAAGCATCCAACTCTTGATCTCAGCTCAGGTCATGATCTCACAGTTTATGGGTTCAAGCCCTGCATCCAGCTCAATGCTGACAGTGCAGAGCTTGCTTGGGTTTCTCTCTCTCTCTTTCTCTGCTCCTTCGCTGTTCTCTTGCCCTCTCAAATAAATAAACAAAATAAAAAATAATAAAAAAAGTCTTCCCACCTCTGTTAGCAAGCTCCCATTTAAAAAAATAAGTAGCTTTTACTTGTTGTTCTTAAACTTCTGGAACCCTTAGTTTTTTTTTGAGCCATGTGCTCCTCATTTCCATTTGTTTTGGTTATATGTTCTTGCTTCTATCCTTTATACATTTCATGTAAGTGTTCCACAGCTGTGCTTGTTGGAGAGCTCCCTGGCCTCTCATAAATTGCATTAAGGTGCCTTCTCTTTTTTTCCATCGAAAGGGCAAAGTATAATTGCACAATCAGAAATGTATTTTTGAGAGCTTCTTAACTCTCTTAAGGTGTGTTCCCTGTTTCAATCTCAAACTGGGGAATTTTCCAGTAATTCCTCTGAGTAATCCCTCTGATAGGAAGGGTCTCTTCCTATTGCTCTGTCTTAATGACCAAAGTAAGCATACAAGTTTCCATAGACCCTTCAAACATCAATTCAACTGTGAACTTTAATATTTCTACCTATTAGTTTCCTTTGTCCAATGTATTATATATTCCATTTATGATCTTCACACTCAGTTTGATTTTGTTTCCATCTTCAAATGAAATAAATAAAATAAATAAAAACAAATGTTCTTTTTGGTCTTGCTTCCTGTTGGCAAACTGGGGACTCTTCATTTACTCTACTAAGTTAGAGTGTAGAGAGAAAAACTAATGATTTGAGTTCTTCCTCCAAAGCATGTAGATATTGATTACCTTAAATGTGAAGACAGCATGGTAGTTTCACTGGGGTTCAGATTTTTTTTTTTCTGATGCAGTTTAGAGGATGCTTCATACTTGAAAAATCCTGCTACTCTACCGCTGTTTTCTCTGGATGAAAATGGGTCAAGTGTTCTACCTGTATATCCCCATATAATTCCATATAAGCCACCACATAAGCATCATTACACCGCATTTTAATTACCTGGTTACGTGATTCCCCTCTCCAACTTACTGTAGTCTCCTTGGAAACACGACTTTGGTAAATTCATTAATTTAGTGTATAATTGAGAGATATATCGGAAGAGGGAATCTAGAACTATCCATAGGTGTCTGAAATCTGTGAATAGATGGAAAATGAGGCCATAAACTAAAGTATGAGATAAAGTGGAAGAAGAATTTACAAGTATTTTCATGTTGAGTTGAGTCTCATAACACAGTCTCATAACACAGTCTCATAACACAGTCTCACAGTCTCATAACATCAGCTGTGAGCGTATTATTTGTGTTATGAAAATAACAATATTTTATAATAATAAAATTAAGGTTTAGACCGTTTATTTTTACTTTCCTAAAATCATACAACTAGTGAGACATTGGGTTAAATGCCTTAAGAGTGTCCTGTCTCTTCGGACACCTAATGATACCTAAAATATCCCAGAGGCTTTCAATGTTAGCTTGAGTAGAGTCTTCATAATATGTTAATTATTCAGCATAAAATGAATGTATACTTATGAAGCATTTGCAGAAATATCTAATTCTCATTTGAATTCAAAGGGAATGAGGAAGAAATTGTCTTGCAAACACATGCACAGAAGCAGTTTGGCTCTGATTTACTGTGATGGCTCACAGTCTTTATCTCAAAGTTGCTAAGTCAAGAAACTTAGTTAATTTTCAGGAAAACTTGATCACTTCAAAACAGACTCTTTTAAATGTTTTTTTTTTTTTATGTGTATTTATTTAGTTTTAAGGGGGTGGAAGGGCAGAGAGATAGATGGGGGAGGGGAGAGAGAATCTCAAGCAGGCTCCACACTTCCCACACAGAGCCCGACATAGGGCTCAAACCCACGAACGGTGGATCATGATCTGAACCGAAATCAAGAGTTGGAAATTTAACTGACTGAGCGACCCAGGTGCTCCCAAAACAGACTCTTTTAAATTCAACCTTAAGAGGGGCGCCTGGGTGGCTCAGTCGGTTAAGCGTCCGACCGGCTCAGGTCACGATCTCGCAGTCCGTGAGTTCGAGCCCCACGTCAGGCTCTGGGCTGATGGCTCAGAGCCTGGAGCCTGTTTCCGATTCTGTGTCTTCCTATCTCTCTGCCCCTCCCCCGTTCATGCTCTGTCTCTCTCTGTCTCAAAAATAAATAAAACGTTAAAAAAAAATTAAAAAAAAAATAAATTCAACCTTAAGAAACCATATTAAAAACAGATGCTGATTCATTAATCTAGAACACGGAATGGAGAACTTCTACCCATTATGCAATCAATCCTGCCCCACTGCATGTTTTTGTATGCCTCACAAAAGAAAAACTGTCTGTATGTTTTGAAATTATTCAAAAAATCACAAGAAGAATACTAGTTCATCCTGACTTTATGAAATTCAAATTTCACTGTTTATAAATACAATGATATTAACCCAATGGTATATAGCCTAAAACCTAATTGGCATATTGTATATGACTACTTACACATTCCCCGAGTGGAGTTCAGCAATTGTGACACATCTCTTACAATCCACAATCTCTACACTATTTATTATCTGGCCCTTTACAGAAAAAGTTTGCCAACCCGTCGTCTAGAATAAGGAACATACTTTTATAGTAATATACTTTCACAATTTAATATATAGGATCTATTTTTCCATATCAAGCAAACAGGAAGTAAATTACTATTTAGTTGCTTTTAGCAAGATGGACATTTAGAGAGTTTGAGGAATAGATATGATATATTTGGAGCTCAATGGTTTATTATTTGTTTATTAATGGTTTATTATGATTGTCCCCAAATGAGGTGGGATATAAATATGCATATAAGCCATTTCTCTACTCTTATCTTCTAGCAGTGCTAGAAAATATTGACAAATCATGTTATTTGGGTCTCACATTGATGTCTTTGTTATCATACGCTCTTCATATGTGTAAATTTAAAATTATTTTTCCTGTTTCACTAGTATTAATACTCTATTGTTATGGGAATCATACAGCAAGACTTTAAAGTAATAGACCACATGCACTGAGATGCTGATTAGTAATTCTGAGCGAGTTGTCGGGGATCTTTTCCAGCAAGCACCTCAGAAAATTATGATGAAGAAGGCTTTTGAGTCATAATAGGAAACTGTCCTGTATATTTTTAAACAAAGTTATATTATAGATACCTTACACTAAAACCGGCTCACATGATTAAACTTCTAAAATGGTTTATTTTATGCTTTGTTGTTCTGTCTCCTATAATAGTGATTTCTGTGTGCTTGAAATTTTTGGATGAGGGTTTTTTTTTTTAACATAGGATAAAACATGGTATTGAAATGAGCAGGAATGTAATGCAGCAAATAACTGCTATCTAGTATCCCCATTTTTATACCAAATAAATAAAAAAAAATCAAATCAAAGCACAGGTTATTCTTTTACTGAATTTATAATCTTTATTATTATTTTTTTAATTTTTTCTGATATAAGACCAATTAAATTTTATCATAATCAATTATAGTCAATAACCAACATTGAAATGACTGCCCTTAAAATGATAAGTTTGCCGTACATGTTTTTAATTTAAACTCACAAGCAGGGGCGCCTGGGTGGCTCAGTCGGCTAACTGTGCAACTCTTGGTTCTGCTCAGGTCATAATCCCACGGTTTGTGAGTTCGAGCCCTACATCAAGCTCTGTGCTGGCTGTGCACAGCCTGCTTGGGTTCTTTCTGCTCCTCCCCTGCTTGCATTCTCAGTCTCTCTCTCTCTCTCTCTCTCTCTCTCTCTCTCTCTCTCTCTCTCAATATACATAAATAAACTTAAAAAAAAGTCTGACTTAAAAATAATAATAATAAAATAAACTCACAAGCAAATTTCATTTCTTACTTTTTGGAGATTTTGCTATTATCTTCCACTGTTCTATTTCCTGACCTGTTTCTAATTTCAGGAATCTATGCTTTTCCTAGCTCTTTATTGCTTTCTATTACATTTCTTCATGGGGACTACAGGAAAACTTGTTAGAAAATGACCCCCAAGTTGTAACAAGTAAGATATCTGATATTTTGATAACATGAGCATTTTTTCCTTTAAACTACTAGATTATATGTTATATATCTCACGTAAGTCTGGGATTACAGAATAGAATTTGAACACTAGAACAGCCGAATAAAGCACAGCTTGAACCAAGAGATTCTGATGAACTCTATAAGTCATAGCACGAACTTAATTTATGTAATATTTGTAAATTATCAGAAGATATCCTGTTCATATTGCATATTTAAAAAAAGTTCATGATCTCATTGATAGTTTTGTTGTCCTTTCTTTTTATTTTTTGAGAGAAATATATATGCATACAGAACAATATAATGCAAAAATATTTTGGAAAACTTCTATTTAAGCTCACGTATGATTGAATTATTACAGATATTTTTACTAATCATAATAATAATATGTCACCTTTATGTACTGTTTCTAATAATAAAATCATAGCTATAAATGTATCCAAAGAATACTGTTAAATTCCAAGTTTTCAATTCTAAAGAAGTCATGTCTTACAAGCATAATTGTATTTTCCTAAAAAAGTGGGGACTTCAATAGATTACATCTATATTTATAATTAATACATGTTATTTACAAGTACTAAAAGTAAAGGACTTTTTTCTAATTCGTTTTTATTTTATTTACTCATTCATATATTTCCTACTTACTCTTGCTCCTTTCCCACTCCTTCCACAGTCTTGACTGTCAAAAATCTTCATCTTCCAAATCTAAATTTAAAGGTCCTTCCCATGAAACATTTCATCATTCCATATCTAGCTGTATTCTCTTAGTCTTCTATAGACGTATTAAATCCAATGCAAAGTGCTGTTATAGAATTATCATATGTATTATAATTAATGGGTTCTTTGTGCATAAACTTTGTAACTTGGGACTATGTCATTTCATCTTTACATTTCCAAAGACAGACACAACAAATATACCACTATGGAAATGAATAACTTAAACTTAGGTTTGAATTAAGTAACATGATGATACAATTTAATTCAGTGCAAAATACACTAAGAACTATTTATAGGAACACTGTAATTATCCCCATTTATTTAGAAACTTGGATAAAATACATCATAGGATAAGGCACAAAAAAAAAAATTCCAGGGGGAATAGTTCTCTACTATGTTCACAAACATCTAAAAAACAAAAAACAAAAAACAAAGCCATCTGGTATAAAGAAATCTTCTAGCCAAGAACTGGCACACACACACACACACACACACACACACACACACACACACACAATTGGTTTGACAACCTTGACATAAAAGCTACTTATTCCCAAAGCCAATTTCTTATATTTTGTCAGTTCAAAGTCACATCTCTCTAAGAATGGTATTTAGTCTCATTGGAATCTGATATGCAAAATAGACTATTTTATCACATCAGGGATTAACGTGAATGTATTTATTCCAGGTGCCAAAGTGTAATGAGAGACCAACCCACGTCACCACTTGCCAAATGGATATGAACTACACAAGCTAATAAATGTAGAAAAGAGTATCAACCAGTAGGATCTGTGACTCAGACACAGTGCAAATAGCACCAGCTGACACTAGAAATTAATCAACATCCAGTGTATTAATGAGGGTTTTGCCATTCTTTCTTGTGAAAATTATTTTTTTCTCTTGCCGTGATGACTTAGGAGAGTCAGAAAAGGAGTCTTCCAGAAACAGGAAATCAGCATGTGTGGTCTACACCATTTAGCCTTTATTCTGCCTACAAACCTCACCCTCATAGAGCAGGAAATTGAAAATGACTAAACCATTCCCTATTATTTCACAGACATTACTTGATAACTCTTTAATAATAACCTGTGATATAAATCATTGATACCGATAGTTCCTCAATGCAAAAATCAGTGACCTTAATGTTTTTGCCTTTTTCCTTTATATTCATGATTAATGAAAGCTGCAACAGCACAGAAAGCAATGACTTCTTGTTTTGAAAGGAAAAGTATTCCTTCTATGATTTCCAAATCATTGACATAGATAACATTGGCGATCTAGGGATAGTAAAGAACATGTGAATGTGAATGCTCAGAGGTACGCTGAAGCGGATTCCAAGAGAATGGCAATATTAACCTTTTAGATCTATAACTTGTCCCACTCAACTGCAAAAGGAGCCACTATTTTCTGTTTTGCATGAAGCAGCTAGGAATAATGGTTTTTAGAACAGAAGAAAAAAATAATTTAAAGTAAATCTCTTTTTTTAAGGCATTTGTTATTCTCTGACCTCTGGCCAGTCAAAAAGCTGTAGGTTCTGGTTCACATATACTTAATTTTTCATTCATAATTATGAAAAGTTCCAACATTTTATAGTCGTTTGTAAGCCCTAGAATACTGTCATATAGTTTATGTGAAGCTATCAAGCTGGGAATGAATAAGAATTTCTTTTACTATTGGACTAAGATAGAATTTATTTCAATGAAATTAGAATATAGAATAATTCTGTTGTCTGAGTTAATTCAATACCGAATGTTTTAAGACACCGTTTGTTATTTCTTTCTTTTGGGCCCTGTAAAATTTCATCATTTAAAAATAACACTCTGTTCTTCCTAATGCAAATATAAAAATATACTCACTGAGTGTTTCCTTGTCCCAGGCGCTATGGCAAATATGTGTTTCCTTCCTTCATCCTTTTACTAGCTCTTTAAGGTCAGTATCATCACCACATGAGGAGACCGCGGTTTAGAAAAGTTAAATGACTTGTCCAAAATTATGCAGCTACTCAGTGTAAAACTTAATATTTGCACATTCATTTTTCTTCAGTGGCCATGTCCACACTTAATGAATATCCTGTATGCCAGTCCACATAAAGTGTCAACTCACTGAGAATTCTTGTTTCAAGTTGAGTTCCAGTGGCAAGAATATCTATGTCAACCAGAAATTAAGTGGGCATAAATATGACCCAAATAAATCATATGCAATTGCATATGCAAATCAATTTATATACTTATTAAATTCACTCACAATGTGTTGTAACATGTCCATTACTAACATAAGTTATATATAATTCTATAGATAAAAATATCAAGATTTCTTGTATATTTATATTAATAAAAATGTTCATTAAGGGACACCTGGGTGGCTTAGTCGGTTGAGTGTCCGACTTCGGCTCAGGTCATGATCTCATGGTTCGTGGGTTCGAGCCCCCCATCAGAATCTGCACTGACAGCATGGAGTCTGCTTGGGATTCTTTCTTTCTCCTTCTCTCTGCACCTCCCCTGCTTGCTTTCTCTCTCTATATATCAAAGTAAATAAACAAACATTAAAAAAAATAAGAAAAATAAAAATGTTAAATACATACATTGTCTGAATTCTAAATTTCTAATTCTTTCAACTGATTCTCTTTTTTACTCAAGAATCTTTTAAAATCATAAAATTTAAGAAAATAAATCCTTAAAAAATAAGAGAAAAATAAATCCTTGAAATTAAAATACTGGGTTATTTCTATGATACTTGAGAGACTATAGGACCAGAATAAGTGGCTTTTGGTAACTTTGGTAAGTTTTTTTAGAACATCAGGAGGAGATGATTATTTTTAGCTTTTGCTCTAGATTGACGATCTAATTGAATTGCAAATGCAAATATAAGAAGTTATGTTGATTGCCTGGACATCGCTGAGTCAGTGACATTCCTATACAGTGTAATAATATTCCCCTCCTCACCAAATATCTAAAAACAAAAATAGAAGCTCCAAACTTTTAAAACTTCATGAAATTTTCATTTTTCTCTAACATCTCAACAGCCATATGAACTACTGGAATCATATGCCTCTAATAGGATATTTATAACAGCACACCTGTCATTGAGGGATATTAATGAACTCACCATATAAAGCTGCTTATGAAGTTTAATTACAATGCTCAGTACTGGTGTTATGCCTAAGAAAGAATAACTATAATGATCATAAATAAATATATATGCAACTACTTTGCAAAAGTGAAGCTATATGGTGAATTAAAATGATATTTAGAATACTTTCTTGACCTCCTTTTCAATTATTAGGTTAAAAAACTAAAATCATAAGTCGTTTCTGGACAGTTTTGTGCATTCAGTTCTCATAGTATATCTCTGTCTTTGAAGTCTCTACTTAGAGCATATGCTTTAGTGTTTGTTGTTTTAAGATCAGTCTTCTAGTGGTCTGGGTGGGAACACACACTGGAGTGACCCTCTCAATATTCTTCATAGCTTTCTTGGGGTTTTCTAGGGGGATGAAAAAGATACTTAGCTTCAGACATGCAGATCTAGCTTTAAACCTCAGCTCCTTTCATTACCAACGCTGCACTCTTGGGCTAGGTAACAAACCATGTAAAGTCTGACATAGCAAGCAAAACGGAGAGACTGACCCCTGTTGCATACCCAACACTACAGCCCCCAAAATATCTGACACAGCAAGGGCCCAAGTATTTGCTGAATGCATCTGCAAAGAAAACCCTCAACTGCCCTGAAGATTAGCAAGGATTGTTAGAAATCAAGTGTGAGGTGGGAATGCAAGCTGGTGCAGACACTCTGGAAAACAGTATGGAGGTTCCTCAAAAAATTAAAAAGAGAACTACCCTACGACCCCGCAATTGCACTACTAGGTATCTATCCAAGGGATACATGTATGCTGTTTCAAAGGGGCACATGTACTCCCATGTTTATAGCAGTGCTATTGACAATAGCCAAAGTATGGAAAGAGCCCAAATGTCCATCAATGGATGAATGGATAAAGAAGATGTGGTATATATACACAATGGAGTATTACTCGACAATCAAAAAGAATGAAATCTTGCCATTTGCAACTATGTGGATGGAACTGGAGGGTATTATGCTAAGTGAAATTAGTCAGAGAAAGACAAAAATCATATGAATTCACTCATATGAGGACTTTAAGATACAGAACAGTTGAACACAAGGGAAGGGAAGCAAAAATAATATAAAAACAAGGAGGGGGACAAAACAGAAGAGACTCTTAAATATGGAGAACATACAGAGGGTTACTGGAGGGGTTGTGGCAGGGGGATGGGCTAAACGGATAAGGGGCATTAAGGAATCTACTCCTGAAATCATTGTTGCACTATATGCTAACTAACTTGGATGTAAGTAAGCAAGTAAGTAAATAAGTAAGTAAATAAATCATAAATAAATAATAAATAAATAAATAAATAAGAAATCAAGTGTGAGAAATAATGTAACATGATACATGGCAATTGAAAGCGGTCACTGGATCTGTTTCTCTTTTGTACTTTCTGCCATGAATACTCTTGAGATCCTGAATTGTTTGTTTTTATTCATATATCTAAAGTTAACACATCCAGATGAGTTATCTATATTTGAGGCCCTTTGGTTATTTCTTTCTTTCTTTTTTTTTTAATTGAAATATGGTTGACACACAATGCTACATTAGTTTCAGGTGTACAACATAGTGAGTCACCAACTGTATACTTTATGCTATGCTCACCACAAATGAGCGCAGTTACCATCTGTCATTGTGCAAAGTTATTATAATATATCTATTATAATGTTACCGACTGTAGTCCCTATGCTATACCTTTCATCCCAGTGACTTATTCATCCCATAACTGGATGCCTGTACCTCCCAATCCCCCTCATCCATTTTGTTCACCCTTCACCCACCTCCCCCTGGCCATTTCTTTTGATTCAGAGTACTGCATTTCTACAGGAGTGATTCATAAGGTTTAAAATTGCGTTGTCTGGAATGAGGTAAAGAAACATTAATTATGTGCATGATATTTAGATTTGGGTGCTTTTCTCTTGGCAAATTTTGACACGGTCAATATTAATTGAAAGTGTAAATATTTTTGGTTATGCAAAAATTTAGCAATATGTATTATCACGTTATTAATTATTATCACATTATGCATTATCCATGTCTAAATCTTAATCATTTTCTTTTCCTCATCAGTTGTTCCATTTAGAATATGTCTAGTTTCAAATTACTTTTAAAATGGTGGGAACTTGGGACGCCTGGATGGCTCAGTCTGTTGAGCGTCTGACTTCTGCTCAGGTCATGATCTCACATTTTGTTGTGTGAGTTTGAGCCCCGCATCAGGCTCTCTGCTGTCAGAGAAGAGCCCACTTCAGATCCTCTGTCTCCCTGTCTCTCTGCCCCTCCCCTGCTTGTATTTTCTCTCTCAAAAATAAACATTTTATTTTTTTTTTTAATTTTTTTAACGTTTATTTATTTTTGAGACAGAGAGAGAGAGAGAGAGAGAGCATGAACAGGGGAGGGTCAGAGAAAGAGGGAGACACAGAATCTGAAACAGGCTCCAGGCTCCGAGCTGTCAGCACAGAGCCCGACGCGGGGCTCGAACCCACAGACTGCGAGATCATGACCTGAGCCGAAGTCGGATGCTTAACCGACTGAGCCACCCAGGCGCCTCAAAAATAAACATTTTAAAAAGAGACAAAAATAAATTCAATGGGAACTTAAAACAAATGAAAACTGAATTATCATTTGGTCAAATAATGTAATCAGGACTCAGTTTGCATGCACATTTCCTAGCTCAATAGCTTTGTTTTATATCCTTTCTTAGAAAGCACCCATCTTTCTGACAAATGTCTTTTTAGTTCTTCTCAAGTCTACACACTCCCATATTCAAATCTAGCAGGAAATAAAAACTAAAGTTCCATAAATCTAATTTTGAAACCACAGGATGGGGCACTTTAACTGGATTATGCCAATCAGTCACAATTCTGAATATAGAAGGGAGGACCAATCTCAACAAAACTACATGGCTGAAAAATACAAACGATCACCAAGAGACAGGTAGCCAATAAATATCAATCTCAGTCCAATTCTTTAAGCACACAATTAAAAAAATTCCTTCTTGTCATTAAAGACTTCTAAAAAATATGTCAAAAGATAGAAATATGTACACGAAACTCCTCCTCCAAAGGAAAACACAACTTGATACGTTATTACATTCAATTTTGTGCTCAGGGTCTCTGGATGATATGTAAGCCTCTTTGTGAAATCTGGCTGTAGCTTCCCAAGGGCTGACAACTTAACATCAGATAATAAATGTAACTAAGCCTAAGATGGCCAATATATTCATGTAAAAGAAGTGTAAGGCAAGAATATTAAAAACTCCCATTTGGAAACACATAATGACCATGAGTTCATAACACGTATCATGTCAGAATGGAATAACAAGCTCTTTCTATGCTATCATTTAAGTATATTTTATTGGTTTTAAAATATGGGGGTTTTCATTGTGGGTTGTTTCGCTTCGTTTTGTTTTCTGTTGTTAAAGAATCTGCATTGACTACCGCACTTCATTCTTGCTGATTCTCCTTTCCTGGGGAAACATTTATAAATAACTGCCTCCATCTCCAAGCCACTGTTGTTACTGAGAGGCCACTTCTTGTTTCTTCAAATTTTAAGGTTTAGGGATTGTTTTAGGAGTTAAGCAATCAGATACTCTAACAGCCTGAGCTGACCTGTCCCTGACAATAAAACCTGTAGAAAACCTGAGTAGTTTTCTGTTTTATTCATCTCTGAGGAATTCAGTTGTAACTTTTAGTCTAGAACAGGCATGTTGAATTTCTTTTTAAAGCATTTGTTGTTGCTGTTGTTCCTTGTCCATTTCTTCAGACTTAATTTTCCTGGAATTTGCCATTTTAATCCCTGCCTGCCTAGAGGAAGTTGGAAATAAGGGTAATAATTTGCACCTGTCCCCTAAACAGCACTCAGGTTATCTTGTCGAAATGATCTTATTTATCACAAATACTAGTATTTAGCAATTAAATTATTAGAGTTATTAAGTGTTTATAAGAGATATATAGGTCTAGGCTTCTCTTTGAATCTCAAGTTACCTCGCCTTAAATTCCCACCTCCCAGAGTTTTCAAACTTTGCAACATCCCACATTATTTCACCCAGGTTGTTTTAGTTTACAGTCCCAGGTAGAAAAATTCTCACCTGCAAAGCGATTTTTTTTTTTTTTACTCCATGACCCCAGTGGTTAGTTCTATAGTGTGATTTTTTAAATTATGTTTATATATTTATCTTTTGAGAGAGAGAGAGTAAGCTGTAGAGTGGCAGAGACCTCAAGAAATCCCAAGCAGCCTCCATGCTGTCAGTGCAGAGCCCAATTTGGGACTCGAACACATGAACTGTGAGATCATGACCTGAGTCAAAACCAAAAGTTGGCCACTTAACTGACTGAGCCATCCAGGTGCCCCTATAGTGTGTGATTTATTTTTTAATCCTAAGAAGTTCAAAGATTCATAATGTAGCCAGCAGACCCCAATATTATTGAATTGTCCTGCCGGGAGTCCTAATTTTATAGTTTAGGGAGAGAAATGATCTGTGTTACAAGGTACATTAATCCTTTTATATAGGATTTTTATATAAAAGTATATAAAAATATCCTTATATTTTATAAGGGTAGGAGAATATTTGTTGATTCCTTTGCTCAGGAAGTTCACCATGCCTTTTACCAAGGAAGATGGAAACAGTGTGGCAGAAAATCATTTCAACTTCAACAAACTCAACTTAAACACTCCCTCAGTGCAAGCAGGTAGGTATATTAATTATTGTAAGACCATAGACAAATTCATATGGTGGATTTTATTAACAAAAACCACTGACCTAAGCCAGAGTAAAAAGATCAGAAGTTTAGAAGTACTTGTTTACAAGTACCCCCATGTACAAGGTTAAAATTAACATTGGAAGAAAAGAAGAGGGAGAAAGAAAATGTAGTCAATGGAGTGGTAGACTAAGAACCACGGCCTTACTCCAGAACAGGAATAGGCTGGAAAGCAATATTTGATAGATGTTGTGGAAACTAAGTAAGTGTTGAGTTGATATGTTACTATGACCCTACTTGTTACCTACTAGTGACGGAGTAACCTACTAGTTACTTGTTACCTACTTGTGAGGATTTCTGTAACTGAGGCTGCTAACAATAATCAAATATGAGTCTTCTTGGACACACACTTGACTACATTTTCCTGACTCCCTTGAAGTTAGGTGTGATCATATCCCTTTCATCTAGCCAGTGAAAGGTAAGAGGAAGCTACCTGACTCCTCTTACCCTCTCCCCAAGTAAATAACATCCCGTAAAGAGTTTCCCATGCCCCTCTCCCTCCTTGCTGAATGGAGAACAAAAAAACCAAGTTAATCTAGAAAGTCACATATTGACGATAAGAGAACAGTCTTTATCCTGGATTTTTGAATATGTGAAACAAACCAACTTCTTCACCTGGATACTGCCCAATAATTTTATGTAAGCCAGAAATAAACTTCTGCATAGGGCCATTATAAATTTTAATCTAATTGGTATTATTGTCTAGTCTATATTAATTAATATAGAAATCAGTATTGGTTTTTGGCTATCATATGGCAAGCAATCATAAAACTGGGATCAGAGACTGGAAAAGATTCCCACGTCATGCATTGATTAAAAGCACTTTGCAACACTATGATTTCAGTAACTCAGAAGGCAAATAGTCTACTATTACTGTAGTTCTAGGGAATAAATCAAATACAGCCATCCAGATAGAATTTCAGCACGTGTTGACTTAATGGCTGCATTTTGCAAGATTTTAATAAAAATAAATTAGTTTAGGTAAGAACTGGCTATTTGAGAGCAGAGCTAAAAGGAAATAAGGTTCAATACATTTAATAAAGTTTTGTAAAAGTGGAAAAGTCAACTGCTCCGGGATCCAAAATGTAGAATATAAGGTTTTCTACCCAATCATATTAGTTTATGTAGCCCCAAAGTTGAATGACTCCTATGAAAATAAAGCAAACATGAGGACAAGAGACAAAGATAAAAATAATCCAAAGAACTCTGTCTTGGAAATAAACTAAGTGGAAATTATTGACATGTGGAACTGAATGGAAGCTAAAAGGATCAGAGGCCTACTGAGTTGATTTCAGGAAAACCATGAGTCTGATCTAAGAAGGGCTGTGATTATAAAAACTTGGGTTGTAAATAGAGTATAACCTAATACACATTATATTCCCTAATGATCACTTCAAATGTAACCAACCGCACAATTAATGGACAAAATGGAAACACCCAGAGTATGGGGCCAGTGGCCACATAGAACATGGGCAAGCAATTTCCACACAGAAGATCCCAAGTATATTAAAAGATCCCCCTTTTCTGGGTCACACAGTGCTTTCTCAGAAGAAATGCATCATGTCTCTGGGTAAATGCCTGTTATATGTTTACTTTGATGTCTATTAATGGAAAATTTTTATTATATAGCATCTTTCCTTGTTCCACCATTATATATTGGAAGTGGGAAAGTTGCAGGGAGAGATAATTGGCTTTCTCATTTTATAAGTCAGCTTAATTAAACTCACACACACACACACACACATATGCAGGCAATCTGGGAAGGACATTTCAATAGCAGGAAACTCAAACTCAAGACTTTTGAAATGAATGCAGTAACTGGATAGACTGGTAGAGGAGGTTGACTGAATTTTATGTGAGTGCATGGAAAGTAGGGTACAAATGGATATTTGGTGAACAGAAGTTTTTCTTGTGACACACTGCTAAGTTCATCAAAATCTAATTACTCTTTATCCTTGACATATATCTCAAATACATATTTTAGCTTCACTTGTAGCTGGGTTGGACTGAGTTCTAAATAATACAATATGTACATTGTACATTTGTACATTTTCCTATATAGCAAAACACTCTGATATTAAGTGACTTAAAACAACAACCATTTGTTTAGTTAATGGTTTTATAAATCAGAAATTTGGACAGGGCATACCTGGGAATTTCTTTTGAGTTTCTTGCCCCATCCACTCATCTTTGGATCTACTTCTGGAAGTTGTTTAGCTGTCACCTGGGGCCATGGGGAACTCTGACCCTTCTGTCACTCATCATCCAACAGATTCCCTGGGACTTCACACAACAGGAGTTTCCAAGAACAGCAAAAGAAAGTAAACCCCAAAGCTCAATTGCTTTTTCAGGTTCTTATTTGTGTCCCTTGATTGAAAAAGAAAAAACAATAGCCAAGTCCAAATTTAAGATTCATGAAAATATAATTGATCTCATAATGGAAGAAACTGGTAAGTCCCATTACAAAGGGACATGCAGACAGCGATGGCAATAATCAGTGTCCAGTTTTGTAATATACCACAAGAAAATGAATAGTGCCACTTCCAGACCTGCTCCTTGAAATCTCCCATGCTCTTTTCATGGTCTTTCTCCCTTCAATTAACTTGATAGAGACAGTTTCTTTGGGGCATTAAACTGGCCACAAGGTCCTTGCCACTCTTTCCATCAGGTTGAGGATCTCTGCTGACCATGTAGTTGTTTGGGTAAATAAAATGCAGTTGCAGCTGTATGTCCCATTCAAGGCCTAGCCATTAAGAGTCTTAAAAAATACAACTTTTACTCTCTTGTAACCCCGAGTCACCATGTAGAGTTTTATCTACTTTGTTAGACCATGTGGATTGAGAGAAATTTCTTGCCAACCTCCAACTTCAGCAAGGCTGAGCTGTCAAATGTTTGAATGTAGCCATCATGGACTTCTGGGCAGCCTGGAATTATTCCAACTATTTAATCTGAGCTTCTGTACCTTGAATTGAAGACAAAGTTGAGACTAGAAATGACAGTAGTCACATGAGTGAGCTCAGATGAGACCAGGTAAAGAATCATCCAGTTAGGAGTGCCTGGGTGGCCCAGTCAGTTAAGCGTCTGACTCTTGGTTTCAGCTCACGTCATGATCTCTTGGTTTATGAGTTCAAGCCACAAGTGGGGCTCTATGCCTGCTTGGGATTATTTTTCTCTCTCCCTCTCTCTCTCTGCCCTTCCCCTGCTCGCTCTCTCTCTCTCTCTCTCTCTCTCTCTCTCAAAATTAATAAATAAATATTAAAAATTTAAAGAAAATAATCTCACAGGTAAATCCAGAGATTTTTGATAAATTATGAATATATTGCAGGTTTATTTCTTCTTTTTTGGACATTAAATTTTGGGGGTACTTTATATGACAGTAGGTAACCAAAGCAACCATGGCAACCTTGGAAAATACTTGAAGGTGGTGGAGCATCTATCCACTTGTATTGCCTGAGTGAATCAGATGATAAACTATAGCCCCACTCTAATTCTTGTAGACCTAGACATCCCCAAGAGAGTAAGTAATGAGAGCAAGAAAAAAAAACTGTTATCCTACTGAGCCATTCCATATGTACTTTTATTTAATTTTCCTGCAATCCAGTCTATTCCAAATAATATAAGCTCCTATTTTCCATGGTCAGTCATTGTTTCTAGACTTTGCTCAACCATTTTCCATCCCTTTCCAATAGGCCACTCATTTTCTGGTGATTTAGGACATCTCAAAATGTTCTTCCTCTCCCTGTTATAGGGTATGAGGGCTCAAATGCCTTATATGTTATTGGGATTATAAAGCAGTCTTGCCTGTGACCAATGTAGAATCATTGTGAAATTGCCCACAACTGGTACAGTGATAGAACACTTTGTCCCTGTCACATCAGCATGAAACAGCAAAAAAAACCTCATTTTGAGTTGACACAAGAAAGATTGAAAAAAAAAATTCTACAGAGGTAATGCTGAATGGAAATTCCAAGGCCTTAATTTCCATGGGAATAAAGCTTTTGGAATCACAAGGCAATCTTCTCCACAAGAGTGATTATTCAAGCTGCCAATGATCATGAAATACATCAAGTAAACACGAGAAAATGATAAAATCTACAAAGATGAATTTCTTCATGAGAAGACTAATATATCATTGTATGGAATATATACGGAAAGTATTAAAAGCCCCATGGGAAAGAGGATGGATATGATGTTACAGCCCATGCACAATCTTGTCTTTGGAGAAAAGCTCTATTTCTCATAGAGTGGTGGAAAGATGAAGGAGTATCAAACAAAAGAAAAGATCAAGATGCAAAGTAGGACATCAATATAAACTCTTAGTTCTATGGAGTAAGCAGCATAGAAGTACATAGAACATACTCAAATTCCCAGTGCAAATTCCCTGCTAAAAACAGGGCAGAGCTAGGGAAAACTGGGAAAGTTGGGACATCTGGGTGGCTCAGTTGGTTAAGGGTCCGACGTTGGCTTGTGATCTTGCAATTTTTGGGTTTGAGCCCCACGTCGGGCTCTGTATTGACAGCGCAGAGCCTGGAGCCTGCCTCAGATTCTATGTCTTCCTCTCCTTCTTCTTCTTCCCCGTTCATGCTCTGTCTCTCTCTCTCTCTCTGTCTCTCTCTCTCTCTCTCAAAAATGAATAAACATAAAAAAATAAAAACTGGAATAAGTTGGTCACCCTATGGATGAATAAATAAATAGTGAGGAAAGACGTTTTTAGAGGCATAATGGGATGCATCTATATCCTTGTGATTAGCTGTCTTAGATTCATCTTTATCCAATAGAATTTTCCTTGAGAAAAGAAATTTTATATAATCTGAACTATCCAATACAGTAGACACTAAGCACATGTGGCTATTGAACACTTAAAATGTGACCAATGCAATTGAGGAATTGATACCTACGTTAAACTACACTTACATTAAATTAACATGCCATTACTTAATTTAAACATAAATATAAATAGCCATGTGTGGATATTTGAGTTGACATTCTAATACTTCTGGGACAGATGATGGTCATAGAGCTATTTAAATGAGCTATCATCTTATCAAGATCCAAATAGCTTTCATTTCAAGGAAAATCTCTTTGAATCAGCATCTGCTCATTCATCTACCAAGACTACATTGAGCCTGTCCTTTCTTGTCTGACTGGTTGCTCACTAGCGGTATTGAGAGAACAAAGCATCCTCTGAAGCCTATTAGAAAAAGAGATAACTGGATATTATTTTACTTTGTGTTCACATAATGTATTCACTCTTTAGGTCTTAATTGCGACCTATGTGTTTGCCATCAAGATGTTTTACAATTTGACCCCAATCTGGTTCCCAATTATTCTGCCAAATGTTCCTTCTCCTGTAGGTGAATCTCACTATTCTACTTAGAAGTCATTCCTTCAACTATATGCAAACCATCACCCCTTATTTCTTTTTTTCATCTCCTTCTTTTCTTCCTCTCTCTTTCTTTTGAAAATTCTTATTTCCTACTTTGTATTCGGTTAAAAAATCATCTTCTCTTTTCAAATTGTATCACTTTCAAAATCAGGGCAGAGAGGCGCCTGGGTGGCGCAGTCGGTTAAGCGTCCGACTTCAGCCAGGTCACGATCTCGCGGTCCGTGAGTTCGAGCCCCGCGTCAGGCTCTGGGCTGATGGCTCAGAGCCTGGAGCCTGTTTCCGATTCTGTGTCTCCCTCTCTCTCTGCCCCTCCCCCGTTCATGCTCTGTCTCTCTCTGTCCCAAAAATAAATAAAAAAAGTTGAAAAAAAATTTTTTTTAAATAAAAAATAAAATAAAAATTAAAAAAAAAACAAAAACACAAAATCAGGGCAGAATTCCTAAAAATAAATTATTTTTCCTTCTTTCTAATGGCCAGAATTTTATACATGACTGCATATAATTTATCAGTAAGTCCTCCTACTTCTTCTCTTTCTTCTGCCCTGTGAGATTTTTAGAGCTTAACTTAGTGTCTTTTTCTAATTGCTTTCTCTAAGAATGAAGAAAGAAAATAGAACAAATATTTATTGGGTAAATACTCAGAATCAGTTTTATGTAGTTATAAACTAATTCTCATAAAATTTGTACGAGATAGTGAGGGAACAGAGGCCTAAGGAAAGTTAGTAAGTTGACTAAGAAGACATAACTATTAAGTATTTGAATTTCCATTTAAATACATTTTTCTCATAATAGTATCTTCATTTTGCTACCCCGCTGTCAATTCCAGAACTCACTCATACAGCCATTGCCCTTTGGGACTTGAGGATAAAATGGAGAAGAATATTTTGTTTAACGAGTTTGGCTTAGGTAATTGACCTCATAAGTCTGCCAGCCCACTCATACGCAAAATTCTGCTCTGTCTCAAACCTGACTCAAACTAAGAAATATAATTTATGAAGGTTTTACAAATAACTCTTTTTCTATATTGAAATATTTTCTCAATTCCTCCTCAATGCTACCGGCCCAATCTTGCCACTATATCTTTGCACAACCCATAATGAGCAACTGGAGTTGCACACAAGAAAGTTTGCCTTTTCTGGGATCCCTGGAGTCATATTGGCATTCTATTATCTACCAAATCACAGACTTATGCTATAAAATTCAGGAGGCCTATGGGACTTGTTCCTTCCCGGAAGCCAATATGAAATGTGATTCCTTCTAAATCTTCCTGTCTGGCATCCTTTCATTAGAAACTATAAATTATGAAGCTCTTCTAGGGAAACAATGGAAAACATGAATGTTTTCACCTTTTTATCACCTATAACCCAATTCTAGGAGCCTAAACAAAACCCAAGCAAAATTTCAAATTGCCTTCAGATTGCTACCCTCTAATGTCAGATAACTCTACTAGAAAACAGGAATATACTGGATTTATCTGTTTTGGGATAAGGGCAACATTTAGATAAAGAGGAAAGAGTATTTAAGTCAATTGTTTTCTACCTTAAGTTCAGGTCTCTTCAAATACACATGACCTCTGTAACCCTTGCTACTCCCCAAGAACTCAACAGAATATCTGAGTAAGGGGTGAAGGGAGGAAATCACAAAGTGTTCACTCTTCTCTAACTCTTCTCTGATCAGTGAGAATACTAAATACTGCCCTGTAAGTTTTCATTTAACTCATGAAATCTAGGGACAACTCATTAACTCACTGGCTCAGTTGTGTTGCAGATTTCACAATGCTAAGCAGTTTTAGGTCAGGACGTAGTGTAAGTCCTATTTACTTCTATTATTTTGAATAAGTTCTCCCCAAGTTGTTCAGTCTGTCAGTTCCTTGACAATAAATTTGCTAATTATTATTCCTTTAGTGCATTCTATTACCATCAAGCCCAAATTGCATTAATTCCTTAGAGAAATCATCCCCAAGTGAAAGTTCTAAGTGATGTTGATCCAATCATGAGAATATAACTCCTCACATTTATCACTTACTTGTATTCAACAAATAGCATTTTTTAAGCATTTGGTCCTTGTCTAAAGAATTGAGTTGTTCTTTGGAAAGAAAGGATCTTCTCTGTGTATTGTCTTTGCAACTGGGTGATTCTTAGCCACAAACAAAATGGAGCATTAGTAAATCTGGTAGAGAATGATATCAAGTTTGGATGATTTTAAAATATTTTCTCAATCACTCTTTAAAGTCCTTTCTAGCCGCTATATCCTTCTACAACTCATAATGAGCAACTAGAGTCATACATAAGAAAGTTTGCCTTTCTCGGGGTGATACTGACTCTCAATTATCTACCAAATCACTGGCTTTGCTAATCAAAGTTATACAGGTCATATTGGGTACCAGTTAACTTCTCCCCTGAATTGCTTTTTCTCCCTACCTTTTGTCTTCTTATTACAAACCCAAACTTACATGGGGAAATTTAGCAGGAAATATTATAATTTGTGCTAAGAATTTTTGAGGAACTAATCTCAATTGACCCTATCATGAACTGTAGTAATCTATTAAAGGACAAATAGAACCAAATTTATGTGAAATAGTCTTAATTTGATTTTCCATATTCCTTAGCGACGATATGACCAGAATGCTTGTTATAACAAGACACTGTGAAGGACTCCTCTTGGGGATTATCTTTGTGTTTATGTTGCTTTTCAATGCTTGCTACCTAAGAATAGCTTTCTTAGAGATATCAACAGAAAAGTTATTTGTGGGTGTTTTCTTCTCCTTATTTATAAACTTTACATTCCTGGAAGATGGGTTTAACCATGTGAAAGTTGGCAGGATGGGTACAAAATGAAAACAGAGACTTTGGATTTAGACATCTATATAAAAGTTCCTAAGTGGTTTTTGAATTATTTGTATCATCATGGGCAAGTATATTATTTCACATTTATCTTCAATGCATTATCATATAAATGAGGATAACAATACCTAGTCCACTTTTGTCGTGAGGATTGAATAAGATCATACATATAAAGGATCTGTAATATATGTCCTCACTCAGTACCTGCCCCCTCTCTTCCCCTCTTCCTTGAAGGGACACAGAGCATGTCAGGTTAATCCTAAGATGTTTCATTGTATTTTTTTTCCATGAAAATAAATGTTTAGTTTTTAGTTAGATACCTAACATACAATAAGCTCAGAGGCCGTTGTCAAGAACCAAAGAGATAAAGAGGAATATTCTGCTTAAAATGCCTTGATGTTCTAAGCCGACTCCATTTGTTATTAACGCCACACGGGGTTTGACAATGACTTTGGATTGCCGGTACGCAAATGGAGTGAATACTCTGATTATGGAAGACATTGATGTCATTCATTTGCAGAGGAAGTCCAAACATCGTACTGACTGAATTGTGCATTCTGCATTATCAAAGATATTCATTTGAGCAGCAGAAACCTTGTATTTCAGCTATGCTTATTTTTGACAAATGAGTAGAGATGATAAAGCTCTGTGACTCATCATTGCAGCCTGTTTATCTCTACAGCACAATAAAATGAGAAAGAAGCAAAATAATAAAATAATAATACTTTTTTAAGGCGAACTGAGAATAAGGAAGAATATAGGTTCAGAAAGTGAGGCATAGGTTTTTAATTTTAACTTGTACCCAACTTTTCTGCTCTAAGTTAGGTTTTTCTGGGATATTCCATTATTTCATTTTTAGTACCTAAATGTTGGCATTGTCTGATTATGCACAGATATCATAGTCCCCACTGTATTTAATATAGAGTTGATTGCTTATATTTAAGCGTGAAAACACACATACACACAGACTGTACATGTTTTACAGACGCTTGATATAATAAATGAAGAAACCTTTAGGAGAGGTGCTAAGGTAAACTGACAGAAGATACAGACCTTAAATTATCTTTATTCCCTTTAGCTTAATTCTGTAAAAATCATGAAGCAAAATATATGTTATTTACACTGAATATTAGGTTTCAACTGCACACAAGACAGAGTGTGCTTAAATAAACTGGAGATAATTTAGTAATGTTATTATCAAGATGTTTGAGGTCTGTAAAAGCAGTCAATTAATTTGGTCAAAATGTTGACAAAGAAGTTGACATGAATGGTCCAAACCATTCTACACTACAGTGCTCACATATGATACTTTTATTTATTTTTTTGTTATTTGGCTGTTTTAACTGTTGATAAGCCTGGCCCACAAAGGAAGAGGATAAAGATTAACATTACCACCCATCAATAATGATAGGACTTTAGATTTCATACATTAAACCATATAGATGGTAACAGAACCTAGTGAAAGCAAATAAAAACAAAGAAAAATTAGGGAAAAAAAAGAGTCATCCTAAACTCAAAATTTCCATAGTCTCTCATCTCAAGCTATTTGAAGGTACTTAAACTCCCAGTTTTATAGCCCTTTATGGTGTTTCTACTGTGACTAACAATGTTCGTTTTTATAATTCAGCATGTGTGGCAGGGAGAATAATGTTTCCTCCTAAAATGTGCACATCCTAAACCTAAAATTTATGAATACATTAGATTATATCGCAAGGGGGAATTAAGAGTGCAAATCAAATTAAACTCGCTCAATCTGATAACTCTGAGATGGGGATATTATCCTGCCCAGTCCCAAAGAGCCCAGTGTAATCACAGGCCTGCTGTAATCCATGAATGTGGAAGGAGGATACAGAAGAAAAGTCAGTGTCACAATGACGTGATGTGGGAAATACACCAGCGGCTTTTGGTGACTTTGATGAAGGAAGGGGTCCAGAAATCAAGGAATGCATACAGCTTCTAGAAGCTAGAAAAGGCACAAGACAGACTCTCCCCTAAAATCTTGATTTTAGCCTTATAGAGTCTATTTGGGGTTGTTGATTTACAGAACTCTAGGAATATACTTGTGTTGTTTTAAGCCACAGAGCTTGTGGTAATTTGTTAAAATAGCAATAGGAAACTTGTACATCACACTGATCTTATCAGTATCTTTGATGACTTATCCCTTGTTTTCCTACAACTACATTATCAACCTTGAACAATTCATTTTTGACTCCTACTCTGGAGTGGACACAATCATTTTTGACAATTGATTGTGACAAATGGAAGGGTGAGCATGATATTATAGCAGCAGAGCAGGGATTGAATGAGAAAGAAAGAAACAAAAGAATGAAATAATATTACTTTTTAAAGTGAACTGAGAAAGAGGTACAATATAGGTTCAGAAAGTGAGGCATAGGTTTTTAAATTCACCTTGTAACTAACTTCACTGTTAATTTCCACTATCATTAAATAATAGTTGGTTTTCCTGGGGTGCCTGTCAAGGCAAACCAAAACCAAGGGGTGTTGGTTTTCCTGGGGGCTCAGTCAATTAAACGTCTGACTTCAGCTCAGGTCATGATCTCGCAGTTTGTGAGTTCAAGCCCCGCGGTCTCGATGCTGACAGCTCAGAGCCTGGAGTCTTCTTCAGATTCTCTCTCTCTCTGAACACTCCCCCACCCCACACTCTGTCTCTCTCTCAAAAATAAATAAACATTAAAAAATTTAAAGCTATTGATTTTCCTCTTCTATGGATTATGGATATGAATTTGAAGGTTTGAACATATTTCACTTTTCTTTTTTGTGGTTAGGAAGAGGGGAGAGTTTGGATATGTTATATAAATAAATTGTTGAATTTCCACTCTTAGGTGACATTACAATGCTTCTTAAAATCTGGTTTATTTATGCCTGCTTTGGCTTCATTTTATATGTCTTAAGGCATTTGGACCAATCTGTTCTATTCAATTGACATAACTTTTTCCCATGAAGTTAGAAGTCAATCTGATTTTGTCACCCACAAATTGAGTGACCCTGGATAAATTATGTCAAGCACCTGTGACTCAGCTTTCTCATCTGTAAAATGAGTAAAGCTAACTTTAACTGCCTTGTGGAGCTGTTATTGAAAACTAAATGCAGTACTTACTGTGAACGTGGTACATAGTAAGAACTCGGGGGGGGGGAAAGATGAACTCCTTTATAATTATTTACTTGGACAATATGTTAATTCACAGAAAAAATAGATACTTTCAGGCGCAAATATGTCCAATTATTTTCCTCTTTTATCCCAAGTTTATTAATGTACCTATCCTTCCTTCCTATCTCAAGGGAAATGTGTCTCTATTCCGAGCTATAGCTAAACCCTATGCACTTAGGCTGTCTGCTTTAAGCTGTCTTCGCTTCTCTGGGATAAGGATCCATCATTTTCTCTTAAACTTGAGTTCGCCTCCTAAAATCCTTGCATCTCTCAATTTAAAATACATTATCTTCCTTTAAAAGTAAACAATTTCTGGGGCACCTGGGTGGCTCAGTCGGTTAAGCATCGGACTTCAGCTCAGGTCGTGATCTCATTCTCCATGAGTTCAAGCCCCGCGTTGGGCTCTTTGTGGACAGCTCAGATCCTGGAGCCTGCTTGGATTCTGTGTCTCCCTCTCTCTCTACCCCTCCCCCACTCATGTTCTGTCTCTCTCACTCTCAAAAATGAATAAATGTTAGAAAAAAAGTAAACAGTTTCTGTACTATTCACACACATTCCATAACTCATTTCCTCTTCAACATCAAACTTCCTTCAAACATGGACTGTTTTGCTTCTCTTACTGCTTATTCCCCACAACCTAAAACAACCTCAATAACTTTATTGAGGGCTCCATGAATAGAGTCATATGCTTTTGTCTTTTTCCTTTCACATAGTCACTCTTGAATAAATGTTCTTTGACAGCTTTTAGTTTTCCTCTTTTCACTCACTCACTACTACTTATGTAGGAGTTCCATCTACTCCTTCTGAGACTACTTATTTTCTGTTTTTTTTTTCTTTTTTTTTTAAATGTGGTTTTGCCCTTTGGCTGACACCCTACATGGTAAAGTATTGCATTTTCATGTCTTTTCAGAGAGCTGGGGAATACTCATTCATTTTTACAAATAAATGATATTACTCATCAATGAGTATCCGATATTTACTCAAACATAGCCTCTTTCTCACATTTTGTAAAAATAGTTTGTTTATTTTGAGAAGGTGGGGAGGGGCAGAGAGAGAGGCAAAGAGAGAATCCCAAGCAGGTTCCATGTTGTCCATGTCCAACTGTCAGTTGTCAGTTGTCCATGTTGACATGTTTTCCATGTCAGTCCATGTTGTCAGTGCAAAGCCCAATGGGGAGATCCATCTTAGGACCCTGGTCTGAGCAGTAATCAACCGTCAGAAGCTTAATGGACAGAGCCACTCAAGCACCCCTCTTTCTTACACTCTAGAGATGTACTTTGATCCTTCTTCTGGTTAAATGGATGCAAGTATCTTGAAGCATCTCAAAATTAGATGTCTCTTAATCACTAAAGAAGTAAGACCTATTTCTCCTCTTCTCTATCTCAACTAACCTGCCAGCCAACTTCTCCAGCAACTTCAAATACACTCCTTGCTTTATCTTGCTTCATTTGACTCTTTTACTTTATTATGAATTCAGCATTTAAGATCCTCTGCGACACGAACTAATAAAAACAGAGGATTTCAAAACGAGTGAGGCAAAAAACTACCATGTGGAAGTAAAATATGGTCAAATAAAGACAAACTAGGAGTTGGAACTGAATTGTGTGTATGTGGGGGTGTATTTTTTGAAATGGGCACTTTAGTACAAATATATTTTACTACATGAGAACCTTTCTATCTAAAATAATTCATCAAAACCAATACTGTTAATCATAGCCCTACTCATGTCAAATGATCCTTAAATGGCCATTTGATTCAGTTCTCACAAATGAGATATGAGGATTCAGCTGCTGAGTTGTTCTATAGAAGTTCTAAGTGAGAGCCACAGGGAGGGATAATTTTCTTATTTCTCTAGTCTTGATTGCAACTCTGTTTTAGAGTCTCTTCTCATCCAAGTACAGATTTCTGTTTTCCAAATATTTCTCCATGATTATCTACATTAGGACAATTTTATACATCATTTGCTTACATTAACATTGTGGACTTAATACAATGTGGTCATTTTTGTTTAATATTACTTCAATGTCTTCACTGCAAATTAATGTGTAATACCGATGTACTTCCAAAGAGTGATATTGATATTCCACTGAAAGAGAGAGCCAAGTTAGCACTTTATCTTTATTAACCCTTGTTAACCTTTATTAACACGTATAATGTTAAATGTAAAAGTGATAGAGAATCCTTTTACCACTAATTTTAAGATATCCAAGAAAAAGCTACTTATAAGCTAATCAAGGAATAGAAATAGAAAACCACATGTTTTAAAGGTAATTTAAAATGTTGAATATTTGAAAAAAATAAAAATAAAAAAATAAAATGCAGAATATTTGAAACTGAACATCACAAGATATAATTACAAAATTTTTCCCAAATCACAAGAGTTCAATTACCTACATAAACTGCGGTCTGCAAATAAACTGTTTAAAGACAAAACAAAACTATGTTCATGATTATAATGGTGACACAATTAAATAAGTTTGCAATAAAAATATTTTTTGAATCAAGCATTCTATGTAGTGTTAAAAGTTGTAAGCAGAACCTTTGCAGTATGACAGCTTAGCTGTTCTTTCCAGATGATAAATAAATTTGTATCTAATATTTTATCACAAAAATTAAAAACAAATGAAGTTGTGGTATGGCCAAAAGTCACAATATTCACAAAATAATAATTCACATGTAGCCTATTTAAAATCTTTCTTTTGATAAGTTGAGTATCATATTTGAAGATAAATTCTCTTCTGTGACAGTGTAAGATAGAACTTTCTACATGAAGTAAGGTTAATGAAATTCATAATGCACTGAGTTGTCTTTTTACTTTTATGTGAATTTTTGATAATTTACAAACCCCTATAATAAAAGGTGTATTTTTATCTTTTCTTTTTTTTTTTTTTTCTTTTTTCTTTAACACAGAAAAAGACCAAAGTTAACATTTGACACTTCTAAAACTCTGGACATTGAAAAGAATATACGTATACTTACATTTTTCTTTAAAATTTTCTGAAATTCAGACACAACTATGTTGTCTGAAGTCTAGAAAGTGGAGAATAGATTTCCATTAGTTGCTTGGCAACATTGTTTTATGTTCTGCAGCTGAATTTCATATTGATGATTTATTTTTAAAGCTACCGACATGAATTTTTTGGAAACGTGAACAGGTATAGTAAAATTCACTGAAGTCCCTATGCACCTGCAGTTTATTGTTTCAAAGAAAATGATTAATATAATTAGCCTACAGTAGATGCACAATAGATTGTTACCAACTTTCCAGTTTGCTTCTTACTAATTATATTTTATATGCTTAAAAATCTACATTGTATTCGCTTATTTATAGTTGTGAAAATCATCATCCAATACTAAAACTTAATTACTTATTCTATATTTAAAACTATGGCTTTCACAATTTACTTTTGCATACACACATACACTCATACATACATATGCACACATATAAAATATCAATATATGTATATACACCTATACACACATATACATCATATATGTGTATGTATCTGCTTACATATTTATAAACATAAGAGTGGTATTTTCTCTTAGTGATAAGACTTCAGGGATTCTACAAATAATATCTTTCTTTGCAAAATCTCTTGACAAAATGCCTGGATTTCAGACTCAAAATTTTGGCTGTAGTTTGACATCAACTAGGCTGCTTGGCTGGTAGTTTCAGGTGTTGGAAAAAGAGCTTATAAGGAAGATGAGAGAGAAAGTGCTAAGATTCCTGAGCTGCAATTTGCCTTTTCCATGTATTGTCACTAACATTCACCACTTCCTGGCACTTCAATATTTAGAGCTATTCTATTATCCCATGTTTTTCTGTTAAGAATAATCTGGGGTTAATTTTTGGCACCAATAGTCTAAAGTTCCGTTGCTTTTTGTGGCATTTAATCCTATCCCTCATTTGGTCCTAAATTAGCATTCTAGTTTTATTGCCATTTTTTTTAATTTTTAATGTTTATTTATTTTAGAGAGAGAGAGAGACAGAGAGAGACAGAGTACAAGCGGGGAGAGGCAAAGAGAGAGGGAGACATAGAATCTGAAGAAAGATCCAGGCTCTGAGCTGTCGGCACAGAGCCTGACATGAGGCTCGAATTCATGAGCCATGAAGTCATGACTTGAGCTGAAGTCAGAATCATTAGTCAACTGAGCCACCAGGCGCCCCTGTTCCCATTTATAAGTGTTCAGCCAGAAGCCCTGGGAAGCGTATGTGCCAGGTATTTTCACAATGACATTTGCCGTTGATATTGTCCAGCACCAAACTTTTTATTTTATTTTAATTTTATATCTATTCTTTTTGCCAAAAAAAGAAAGACTTTCTATCATTTTTTCACCCTGCTTTTATTATTTTCCCTCCACAGCAGAATATTTAGAATATTTTCAATAGTAGAACAAATATCTTATCTGTCTAAAACATTAGTTGCAGTCACTCTGGCAAACAGTGCGGAGGTTCTTCAACAAATTAAAAATAGATCTACCCTATGACCCAGCAATTGCACTACTAGGTATTTATCCAAGGGATACAAGAGTGCTGATGCATAGGGGCACTTGTACCCTAATGTTTATAGCAACACTTTCAACAATAGCCAAATTATGAAAAGAGCCTAAATGTCCATCAACTGATGAATGGATAAAAAAATTGTGGCTTATATACACAATGGAATACTACGTGGCAATGAGAAAGAATGAAATATGGCCCTTTGTAGCAACGTGGATGGAACTGGAGAGTGTTATGCTAAGAGAAATAAATTAGGCAGAGAAAGATACCATATGTTTTCACTCTTATGTGGATCCTGAGAAACTTAACAGAAGACCGTGGGGAAGGGGAAGAAAAAAAAAAAAAAAAGAGAGAGAGGAAGGGAGCCAAACCATAAGAGACTCTTAAAAAGTGAGAATAAACTGAGGGTTGATGGGGGGTGGGAGGGAGGGGAAAGTGGGTGATGAGCATTGAAGAGGGCACCTGTTGGGATGAGCACTGGGTGTTGTATGGAAACCAGTTTGACAATAAATTTCATATTAAAAAAATTAAATATAAAAATAAAAAATAAACATTAGTGCATCTTTTTTCTTACCATGTAAACTCTTATAATCATGTCATTCTTAATTGTATAGCAGTAAAATGTTTATATGTCTATGTATGTCACTCCATTTTACACTCTACTATGGTAGGGATGTTGTCTTAGCATCCTTACAAAAATACAGAGAATGAGTACATGTTGCTTTTAAATTTAAGAATAATCCCCAGGCCACCATATATTTCCTTATAAGATATATTTATTCTTTTTTACCTATAAATATTGTTAGTCTTTGCAAAAACATAAATCATTTATCTGCATTAATAAAAATGGATCTTTGAAAACATTATTCTAACTCTTATTCTTCCCAAATGCAGAGTCCAACACATAATACTCTTGGTCAAGAAATAATTACCTTTGTGGGCACCTAGGTGGCTCAGTCAGGTGAGGGTCCAATTTCAGCTCAGGTAATGATGTGGTCTGTGGGTTGGAGCCCCGCGTCGGGCTCTGTGCGGACAGCTCAGAGCCTGGAGCCTGCTTCAGATTCTGTGTCTCCCTCTCTCTCTGCCCCTCCCCCCTCATGCTCTCTCTCTCTCTCTCTCTCTCTCTCTCTCTCGCTCTCTCTGTCAAAAATAAACATTAAAATTTTTTTAAAATAATAATTACCTTTTACTACACGAATGTTCTAAATTTACATTAAAAGCTTAAAGCATACAATCAATTCAAGGTATACAATAAATTGCAACACAATTGTTCTTAAAAATATTGTTATCCAGATTAGACACATTCTGAGGACCAGATACACAATACTTCTAATCTGAGTCCCTTAAATCTTATACCAGTTCAATGAGTACTCACAAGACTCATTATTATTCCCAAATCCATTGTCATGAAGATTGTCTCCTACCTTTTCTTCTGAGAGTTTTAGAGTTTCAGGTCTTAGATTTAGGTCTTTAATTTATTTTGAGTTAATTTTTATATACGGTGTAAGGTAAGGGTTCAATTTTATTCTGCTGTATGTCAACATCCAATTTTCCCAACACTGTTTCCTGAAGAGACTTGACACCCTCATCAAAGATCATTTGATTAGATGCACAAAGGTTTATTTCTGGACTCTCTGTTCTCTTTTATTGATCTATAAGTCTGTCTTTATGCCAGTATCATCCTGTTGTGATTACCGTAGCTTTGTAATATGTTTAGAAATCAAAACGTCACTGTGTTTCTTTCTTAAGATTGTTTTGGCTACTTGACGTTCTTTGAGTCTCATGATTTTTAGGTAATTTTTTTATCTTTGCAAAAAATAGGTATTTTGATAGATATTGCATTGAATCTGTAAATCACATATGGACATTTTAATAATACTAAGTCTTTTACCCCATGAACACATGTTGTTTTTCCATTTATTTGTGTCTTCAAATTGTTTCAGCAATGTTTTATAGTTTTTTATAGTTTAACTCCATAGTTAATTCTAAGTATTTTTTTTCTTTTCTTAAAGTATTTTTTAAAATATTTTTATTTATTTTTGAGACAGAGAGACAGAGCATGAGCAGGGGAGGGGCAGAGAGAGAAGGAAACACAGAATCTAAAGCAGGCTCCAGGCTCCGAGCTGTCAGCACAGAGCCTGATGTGGGGCTCGAACTCACAGACCCTGAGATCATGACCTGAGCTGAAGTCGGACACTCAACCGACTGACCCACCCAGGTGCTCTAGTATTTTTTTCTTCTTGATGTTATTGTAAATAAAACTGCTTATTTAACTGCCTTTTCAATTGTTCATTGTTAGTATATAGAGATACGACTGATATTTGTGTGTTGATTTTCTATTCTTCAATTTTGCTGAAGTTGGTTATTCAAATAAGTGTGTGTGTGTCTGCACGTGTCTCTGTGTGTGTGTGTGTGTGTGTGTGTGTGTGTGTGATTGTGTGTGTGTGATATCTTTATGGTTTTCTATATATAAGATCATTTCATCTGTGAACAGAGGTCTTCATATTTCATTTCAAATTTTGGTACTTATTTCCTTCTCCTGACGGTTTCCATTTTGCTACTTATTTCTAGTTTTATTCCATTGTGGTTAGAAAAGATAATTGGCATGATTTCAATCTTCTTAAATTTGTTAAGACTAGTTTTGTGGCCTAAATATGGTCTATTCGGGATAATTCTCATGCATATTTAAGAATAATTTGTATTCTCATGCTGAATGGAGTGTTCTGTATATATCTATTAGGTCCAGTTGGTCTATAGTATTGTTCAAGTTCCCTGCTTCATTTCGATCTCATTGAAAGTGCGGTATTGAAATTTTTTTGAGGGGCGCCTGGGTGGCGCAGTCGGTTGAGCGTCAGACTTCAGCCAGGTCACGATCTCGCGCTCCGTGAGTTCGAGCCCCGCGTCGGGCTCTGGGCTGATGGCTCAGAGCCTGGAGCCTGTTTCCGATTCTGTGTCTCCCTCTCTCTCTGCCCCTCGCCCGTTCATGCTCTGTCTCTCTCTGTCCCAAAAATAAATAAACGTTGAAAAAAAAATTTAAAAATAAAAAAAAAAAAAGAAATTTTTTTGAATTAAAAAAAGTAATCTTTATTTTTGAAAGAGAAAGAGAGACAGAGTGTGAGCAGGGAAGGACAGTGAGAGGGGAAGACAGAATCTGAAGCAGACCTCAGGCTGTGAACTGTCAGCACAGAGCCCAACACGGGGCTTGAACTCATAAACTCACTGGGCTTGAAGATCATGACCTGACTGGAAGTCAGAGGCTTAACCAACTGAGCCACCCAGGCACCCCTTGAAATTCCTACCATTATTGCATTACTGTCCATATCTTCCTTCAGTTCTACTGGTGTTCGCTTCCTATAGTTTTGTGCTTTGCTGGTATGTACATACATATATTTGTAATAGTTTTTTGGTGATTCAACCCTTATTTTTATATAATGTTCTCTTTGTACCTTATGACAGTTTTTTGACTTAAAGTCTATACTGTTTGATATAAGCATGACCATCCCAGCTCAAAAGTTAATCTCTTGTATACAGCAAATAGGTGGATCTGGTTTTATATGCATTCTGCCACTCCATGCCTTTTGATTGAGGAGTTTAATCCATTTACATTTAAAGTACTTACTGATAGGCAAAGATTTACTATGCCATTTTGTTTTTTGTTTTCTGAACGTCTTTAGATCTTTGTTACTTTTTCTTTCTCATTGATTTTCTTTGTGTTTCATTTATTGTTTTCTGTTTTTATTTTTGTAGTGATGTGTTTTGGTTCCTTTCTCATTATTTTATAAGCATCTTTTATAGATATTTTGTGTGATTACCATGGGATTACTATACTATACTATACTATACTATACTATACTATACTATACTATGAGATTACATAAAGCATCTTATAACAATCTATTTAAACTGATTTAACTTAACCTCAATTGCATATAAAACAATGTACTCTTACATCTCCCCCATTTTGTTATTTATGTTACAAAGTATACCTTTTATATTTTGTTTCCACTAATAGTGCTATAGTTATTTTTATGCTTTTATCTCTTAAATTCTATAACTGAATTAAAAGTGATATACATGTCCTCATTATAGTATCACAGGATTCTGTACTTTTCCATATATTTACCTTTACTAGAGAGCTTTATATTTTTCTATGTGTTCATGTTGCTGCCTGATGTTCTTTTGTTTCAACTTGAAGGAATCTCTTTAGCATTTCTTGTAAGTCAAAAACAGTGGTGAGAAGCTTCCCCGGCTTTTGTTTTTCTGAGAAAATAATTTTTTCTTCAATTTTGAAAGACTAGATGCAGTATTCTTGGTTAGTGTTATGTTACTGTTGTTTCCTATCAGCACTTTGAATGTTTTATCCCACTTCTTCATGGTTTCTGTTTCTACTGAGAAACACTAATAACCTAGGAGAGCTTCCTTATGTATGATGAGTCAATTTTACTTGTTTCTTTCAGAATTTTTTCTTTGTCTTTGAATTTGATAGTTTGGTGATAACGTGTCTCAATGTGGTCCTCTTTGAATTCACACTAGTTGGAATTATTTGAGCTTTTAGAAACTGGATATCCATCTCCTTGCTCAGATTTGGGAAATTTTCAGCCATTTTTTTTCCTTTAAATAAGATTTCTGTTTCTCTCTTTCTTCTTTTACCTTTGTTTTTATTCTCTTCTCAGGATTCCCATAATGTATAGATTAGAGTATCTTGATGGTGTCTCTTCCCTTTACTCTTTTTTTCTTCTTCTAACTCAATAATTTCAAATGACTTGTGTTCTAATTTACTGATTCATCTGTTTGCATAAATCTGCTGTTGAACCCATCCAATAAAATTTTCAAGTCAGTTATTGTATTCTTTAGCTAGCTCAAGAATTTTTGTGTGGTTCTTTGTTATAGCTCCTTCTCTTTGTTGATTTTCTTTCTTTCTTTCTTTCTTTCTTTCTTTCTTTCTTTCTTCTTTCTTTCTTTCTTTCTTTCCTTCTTTCTTTTTGCATCATCTTCTGATTTCATTTAGTTAAATCTGTGTTCTTGTAGTGCATTGTGATACTTTAAAACTAATATTTAAAATGCTTTGTCAGGTAATTTGTAGATCTCTATTTCCTTAAGGTCAGTTTCTGGAGATTTTTTTTTTTTTTTCTTTGATTGGGCTACATTTTCCTGTTGTTCGTGTGCCTTGTAATATTTTGTTGTGATATATGCATCTGAACAAAACTGCCACTCTCCAAGTCTTTTTTCACAGGCTTCACACAAAGAAAGACCTTCAGCAATCAGCCTGGCTACAGGTTCTGGGGGAGAGGACTCTCGGACTTTGTAAGGGATTACATCTTCTCTAGGCATATGCATGTAATTTCCCATGTAGAGAGAGATCTGCCAATTGCTTCCTCTGAAGCTTGTAGTCTTTTGCGCCCTCTGATGTCTGTCTGCAGTACTGCAAGTGTTCTTGCACTACTATAAACCAGAGAGCTCCCTTATTTTGACCACTCCAGGGCATCCGAAGTATTTGGTTGCCTATTACCATTCAGAGTCAAATGAGACAGAAACCAACTTCTCAAGGAGGTCTGTGAAAAGTCAGAATGTTGGATGAATGTTCCATTCTTCTCTTTCCCTCCCATGGGAAAAGTCACAAATTGGGCTTCTCCTCCTGATTGTGACCTGTGCCAGCTTGGGGGAGGACCTGAGATGGTTGAAATAGAACTCATCTTCCTCATTTTCATGTTTATGTTTTTGCCTTTGGGCTTATCTGAAGCACTGTGGCTTTCCAACTGGTTTCTAGAGTTCTCATAAAGGCTTTGTGGCTCATATATTGCTGTTAAGTTGGTGTTTCTGTGGAGGAACAAGTCTGAAGCTTCCTCTTCTACTATCTTGACATCACTCCAGGTATTTAGGTTTTTATTCTAAGCGAACATGTTTACGATACAAGCATGAAAAGATCTGTTCTACCACTGTCAGCTAAGGGTTCTGAAAGAATAGTGGCAAACTCTGTGGAAGAAATAATGTGACAGTAGTGAACCACTTTAAATGCAAAATAATGGCAGCCAGTGTAATCCACTAAAGTAATAAATGCTGCATTTATGAATTCTTTGCATTTTTATATAAATACCTATTTAAATATAAATACTAACACACACACACACACACACACACACACATACACACACACACACAAGGAGGCAAATACCAGGCCTTTTCATCAAATAGTCTCAGTAGAGCATCTCTGATGTCTTATAATTCCTTATCGATGTCCTGACTCAGTTCCCGACGGTCTTTCTTTATCACAATACCAAGTTTGTATTATCTTGCTGATGCCTCTTACCCACCACAACCATTGCAGAACATTCCAGAGAGCCACACTTCCTGAAGTTAGATCGAAGATCAACATAACTTTTTATTAATGATTCAACAAGTTTTGTGACACTGACGTTATTATTAAACAGTCTCTCCAAAGTGGACTGTTGATAGGATCTACAGTTAAGTTTCTAACTCTTTCCCTACACTGGAGGATGAGGGAAGATTAGAATATGTTCTGAAGCCTTATTTCTGATCTGTGGGTCAGCAATTTCTTAGCTTTTTATCATCCTTTTTGGCTTTTCTTTTATCATCAACTTCACTCTATTCTCTTAATCCTACTTGCGCTCTATTAGATTCATTTTTTTAAAATAAATTTTTAATTTATTTTTTTTTATTTTTTAATTTTAATTTGTAATTTAACATTAATTTTTAATTTTTTTAATTTTTTTAAATTTACATCCAAATTAGTTAGCATATAGTGCAACAATGATTTCAGGAGTAGATTCCTTAATGCCCCTTAGCCATTTAGTCCATCCCCCCTCCCACAACCCCTCCAGTAACCCTCTGTTTGTTCTCCATATTTATGAGTCTCTTGTGTTTTGTCCCCCTCCCTGTTTTTATATTATTTTTGCTTCCCTTCCCTTACGTTCACCTGTTTTGTCTCTTAAAGTCCTCGTATGAATGAAGTCATATGATTTTTGTCTTTCTCTAATTTCACTTAGCATCATATCCTCCAGTTCCATCCACGTAGTTGCAAATGGCAAGATTTCATTCTTTTTCATTTCCAAGTAATACTTCATTGTATATATATATATATATATATATATATATACATATATATATATACACACACATATATACACACACACACACACACATATATATATATGGCACACTTTCTTTATTGTCTATTAAATTCTTACACAAAGTTATATCTAATGTGTATATACAGTATAATTATATGCTCATAAGATATATTCGTTTTCTACCTTCTATATATTTCCATAAAGTGTTTCTTAATATTTATATAATTTTAAAATCCCCAAAAATGTTACAGAGATCTCTTTTCTTTCTTTTTTTTAAAGTTGATTTATTTTGAGGGAAAGAGAGAGAATGCAAGGATGTGTGGAGGAGGGGCAGTGAGGGAGGAAGAGAGAGAATCCAAAGCAGGCTCCGTGCTGCCAGCACAGAACCCAAACCAGGGTTCCATCTCATGAAACCATGAGGTCATGAGCCGAGCGTAAACCAAGAATCTGTCACTTAACCAACTGAACCACCCAAGCACCCTGGAGATATCTTTTCTATAATTCTTAACAAAATTTGGCCAGGACTTTTAATATTCAGACCAGTGGCTTAGGTATGGCATGATGTTCATTTCTCTAGATATAGAGATATTAAGCATTTTAAAATATGTTTGTAATAGACCTGATTCTAAAATGACTCAAAAGAGTCCCATTTTTTGGTATATTTGACCTAAATAATCCCTGTGGTATGGATGAGAATTGGGAATGTGCTCAAATATGACTTACAACATTCTATTGGCAAAAAAGAAGTTTGTAGGTATAATTAAGATTTGGAATTTTTGGTATAGATAATTACGGTCCTTAACTGACATTGAGTTAGGAAGGTTATCTGTCTGTGACTTAATTAGGTGGGAGCTCTCTAGAAAGAAGAGATTCAAAGTCAGAGATGGTCCTTCCCTGCCATGTGCTCTTCTAGAGGCACATAAACTGCTATGTTGTGAGAGCAGGGAGTCTTGAGACAAAAATCAGAGGGCACTCTCTGGAAGCTGAGAATGACCTCCAGGTGACAACCAGTAAGAAAGCAGGGACTTTCCTGCACGGAACTGAATTCTTTTAAACAAAACGAATAATGGAAGAGTACCCTGAGCTCCAGAACTGTAGCTCAACTGATTTTTATTTTAGCCTATGAGAGTCTGAGCAGAGGAATCAGCCATACTGTACCTAGAATCCTGACCAATGGGACCTACACGATAATAAAGATTATCTTCCATTGCTAAGTTTGTGATCATTAGTTATACAGCCAAGGACAACTATGGTAATTTTTTTTTTTTTTTTTTGGCTAACTAGATTTCATCTTCTATGTATTGCCAGGTAAATCTTTTACTTCAATTTTGATGAAGTACATGTCTCTTACAGGAGTTCTTTATGGATTTACAATATTAAACTTTTGCCTGTTTTATGTGATGTACATTATTTTTCTACTTGTTTTATTTTAATAATGGTAAATTTATACAAATGTTTAATCATGTTGATATAATTAAGCAATTGATCTTTATATGATTTCTATTCTTTGACTTGGTTTGAAAAACTACCCCTTACAATCTCCCCAGACGAAAACATAGCCTTTGTGAGAGAATTTCACAAGCATGATGTTTATCCACAAAACAAAACACAAAATAGCATGTATTTATTGAGAGCAGACAATTTTCCAAAAAGGGAGACACTACTCTGGTACAAATCAAAATAGCAGTGGCCTTTGGAGGGTTAGTGACTAAGATAGGACCCAAGGAGTGGGTGCTCTGTGTATATCCTAAGGCTCGGTCCAGGGCTGGTTTCCCCTGTGTTCGCACTGCAAAAATTTGGCACGCTGAACTCTGACAATTTGTGCACTTTTCTGCATGTTTGTTTTTACTAACAATAGTCTGTGCCTAAAAATAGTGATGTGATAAACATTTTCGTTTATGCTTTTGGTCAAGCTATGAAAGCGTTTCTCCTTTTAATATATCTAACAGTTGAATTACTGTGTCATAGGGTTTGCATTTATCTTTGAATGATATTCACAAAGACTTTTCCAAAGTAGAAATATACACCCCCCAGCAGCAGTACATAAGCACTTCAGATATTCCACATTTTACAAGTAGTGTCAATTATGTTGATTTTGGCTACTTGGAGAAGAGGTATATAGTAGTATCCCTTTGTTATATTTGTCTTAGTTATATTTCCCTAATGAAATATAAAATTGGGTACTTTCAATTTGGCATTCACGTATCTTGTTTTGTGAAATGCCATTTCATATCCTTGTTCTGTTCTATTGGATATTGTCATCATCGTCTTTATTGTTGCTTTATAGAAGCTCTTTTTTATGAGGATGAGTCTTTGTCACATACATCCACCCTAAATTTGTATTTTTTACTCTCTTCATGGTAGTGTTTTTTTTAGTTACTTTTTAGTTTACATCCAAGTTAGTTAGCATAGAGTGCAACAATGATTTCAGGAGTAGAAACCAGTAGTTCATCCTCTACATATAACACCCCAGTGCTCATCCCAATGAGTGTCCTCCTTAATGTCCCTTGCCCATTTAGCCCATCCTCCCACACACAACCACTCCAGCAACACTCAGTTTGCTCTCTATATTTACAAGTCTTTTGTGTTTTGTCCCCCTCCCTGCTTTTATATTGGTTTTGCTTCCCTTCCCTTGCGTTCATCTGTTTTGTATCTTAAATTCCACATATGAGTGAAGCCATAAGATATTTGTCTTTCTCTGACTGACTAATTTCACTTAGCATGATATACTCTAGTTCCATCCATGTTGCTGCAAATGGCAAGATATTATTTTTTTGATTACTGAGTAGTATTCCATTGTGTATATATATATATATATACCAAATCTTCTTTATCCATTCATCTGTAGATGGACATTTGGGCTCTTTCCATACTTTGGCTATTATTGATAGTGCTGCTATAAACATTGGGGTACATGTGCCCCTTCGAAACAGCACACCTGGTATCCCTTTTATAAACACCTAGTAGGGCAATTGCTGGATCACAGGGTAGTCCTAGTTTTAATTTTTTGAGGAACCTCCATACTGTTTTCCACAGTGGATGCACCAGTTTGCATCCCTAGCTTCATGGTGACTTTTGATGAATAGTGGTTATCACTTTAGTCCAATGAATAATTATTTTTCTATTTATTTGTCCTTTTGTGCCTTATGTCATATGTTCATCTCACTTCAAATAGTGCCATATTGTTACTGTTTCATATGGACTTTGAAAGAAAGCATAATAGTGTTGTGTCTAAGAGGAAGGCTCAGGGATTTTGACCATCTGGATCTGAACCCTACTTTTACTACTTGCCAGCTTTATCACTTTGGGGGAGTTTTTTAAGCTATCAACATTTGGCTTTTTTTTTTTTTTTAATCTTAAAGATGTCCAACATATCTCAAAGGAAAGTTATAAAAATTAATCCTGTGAAAGACATAAAACATTATTTGGCATATAGAAAGACTATGTAATAAATAATAAATATAAGCTGTTATGTATAATTTGAATTAATTTTTTGTCTACAGAATAATACATAAAAACTTATGAACATTGGTACTAGTTGTGAAGAAAAAGTAAATCTGACTTTCTGACTTAATTTTTAACAGTCATATTATGTTAAAACTCTTGCTTATTAAAGAATGTGGAGATAATGACTAAGAAAAATAACTGTATTCATCAGGCCACTTAGCTGCAGGCAATACAAACTGACTTTGGATAATATAAGCAGACACGGAATTCATGAAAGAATTTGAATAAGTTTATGTTATTGATGGTATAGCTGAAAACTCTTATAAAGAACAACACTGTCAGAAATGACAGCCAACACTATCCTGAAGAATGTTCTGGTGAGGGTTCCACTGTCATTAGTCCTATCTCCAATACAAGATGTGCGTCTCGTTCACAGTCAGTGCATTTGAGAAATGAGTCTTGCGTCATCTATTATTTCTGGAGAAGACATATTTTTCCACAGGACCTACTTCTTTGGATTACTTACTTCCAATATCTTTCATCATCCTTTTCTTTTTCTTCTCACTTCTTTGGTGTGATAAAGCCAGCTGGCATATTGTGAGCTACCCTACAGAGAATCCCACGTGACAGGGAAATGAAGACAGTTTCTGCACAACAACCGGTGAGGATCTAAGTTCTCCGTCTAATAAACTGTGAGGAACTGAATCCTGAGTGAGCTTAGAAATGAATCTCGCCCCAGTTAAACCTTGAGATGATTGAAGCCCCACCCGACAATGTCTTTTTAAGCCTCTAAAATTTGTGTGAAGGGGCCCTGGATGTCTCAGTCAGTGAAGCCTCCAACTTTGCCTCAGGTCATGATCTCACAGTTCCTGAATTCCAGGCCCTTGTCAGGCTCTGTGTTGACAGCTCAGAGCCTGGAGCCTGCTTCGGATTCTGTGTCTCTCTCCCTCTCTGCCCCTTCCCTGCTCATGCTCTGTCCCTCTCTGTCTCTCAAAAATGAATAAACGTTAAAAAAATTTAAATATTTAAAAAAAATTGTTAATACATTAAATTTTTGTTACAGTTTTATACAACAATAGATTACTAGTACAATGTCAGTATTTTACATGTAATTTTCTGATCATGAGTATGAAACTTATTAGGAAATTTAAAAAACTCAAGTTTTTAAATATATATATTTTATTGTTTATTTATTTTGGGGAGAGAGAGAGAGACAGACTGCAAGCAGGGGAGGGACAGAGAGAAAGGGAGATACAGAATCTAAAGCAGGCTCCAGGCTCCAAGCTGTCAGCACAGAACCCGATGGGGGGCTCAAACCTGAGAACCATATCATGACCTGGGCTGAAGTCAGACTCTTAATTGACTGAGCCACTCAGGCACCCCAATAAAACCCAATTTTAACCAGAACCAAATTAACCAGGATACTAGGAGAAGTGGATTGATTTTTTTTTCCCCCAGAACTTTATAGTATCTCTTAATAAAACTATACTGAGAAAAATAAACAACATCAGGATACAGATTCTTGTATTAGTGTTAAAATTTCTGTATCAATGCACCTAAACACTAAAATTCGGTATAACAAAGATAAATCATGGATCTAAAGAGTCCCGTATACTAACTAAAGAGTAAGCTTGTGGCAAGGGAGCCACATATTTCTTGGGTAATGTTAACAAATGTGTACTGAACGAATGATTCATTTCTTCGAGAGTAATATTATTTTTTCTTTTTAAATGCAGAAAAGAGATAAATGCATTATAAAATGATGGTAGAATTTATAAATCAAATAATTTTTATTTTCATTTTTGTTTAATAAAATTTCATCTTTTCTTAACTATTCTAATTAATGCTACCAAAACCTAGTTAATCCAGACAAAATACTTTGCTTGTTACAGTTGATCCATAAAAAATCCTAATTCTAAATTTTGTTGTTGTTTCAATTAGCACATTATTTTTATATTAGCATTTTAAAGAAGTAAGCCTAACCAAAGGGAAATTCAAAAAGTTACCAAATGGCTACGATGCTTTAGAGGGCCTCAACCATCATTGAATTATATCATTTTTAAATTACTTTGTTTTAAGATAGAAAAAAAAAAAAAACATCACTTTAGACAAGAGACAGAGAAAGTAAAGGCAATGACTGTAAAGTGACACTTTCTACAGCTAGTACTAAAAAGCAAAAATGGCATTTATGAAATTTTAGAGCTGAATTTTCAACTCTCAGAAATAATCAAATTCAAAGGAATATCACTCAAAGCAATGCTAACAGTGCTTACTGATATGCAGGATAAGCTGACATCAATTCTATTAAGACATGGCTTATTAAGAAAAAAAAAAGCTATTGATTAATATTAAAGTGTTTTTAACCTTGCCAACACAAATCAGAAAATATTTCTCCAGTGCACTTATTCTGTTGAGAAGTTTAGCTATTTCAAGTTGACGATTTTTTGTGTCTTTCTGATAAAATAAATAATAACTGAGCAATACCTTGGAAAACTAACAAGGTCTCAATAAAACAATGCATTTTAGACTGCTAGAGCCAAAATCTAGTACTTTTTGCATGATAACCATTTAAAATGTGTCCTATTCAATATGCTTCTTAGGTTTAATATTGAGATACTCAAATTTGTTATTAACATGGAATGCAGAAGTTTAGAAGGGTGTATATTGGTGTAATAACTGCAAGTAACTCATTTACTATTAAAAAGTTCCTCATTTATAGGTTTTTGTTTAACAGATGCTGAGGTAGAAAGAGGCATAAAATATGGTTCCTAAATTTAACGATCTTGCTGGAACACCATACACTTCAGCACTGTAACCAGCCTCCAACATGGCCTATTCTCTCAACTTTTGGAATCCATGCCTTTGTATAATTCCTTCCCACACTGACTACCTATGGATACGCTACCAAGAAATGTGACAAAGCTAGGTTATTAGCTTTAGATATTATAACCTTCACTTTGCTCTTTGGGTTCACTCGCTCTAGGAGAAATCAGCTGCCATGTTGTGAATCCACAAAAGAAACCCTATAAGGAGATTTACATGGCAATGGACTGAAGCCTCTTGGCCACGTCCAGTAAGAAACGGAGGCTTCCTACTCACAACCACAGTTGAACCTTAAAAGAAGTTCCTCTAGCCAAAGTTAAGCCTTCAGATGTCTGTGGTTCCAGCTGGCATCTTAGCTTCTATCTCATGAGAGTCTCCTCGCCCAGAACTAGCTATTAGTCTGCTCTTGAATTCCTGACACACAGAAAACATGTGATATAGTTGGATTCAACCTTTAAATAACTAATACACACAGAACAGCATATATAAAAAAAGGTACACTAGTATTCAGGTACTAACACACATGTGTTTGGCGTGTATACGCCTGTGAATACGTGGGGTGGGGGGAGGGAAAGAAATATATGCATATTCAAAACAACATCAGGAGACACATATCAGGAAAATGTATGATGTGAGCACATCTTACTTCCCAAGGAGAAAGCACATCGTGTGATATCAGATTTTCAAAGAAATAACGGATACAATAAATTCCTCTCACATACTCCATCTTGCCAAAGACTGTTAAACATGGATTCTTGCCCACTGATGCACAGCAGGATAAAAATTAGAAGATGTTTAACCAGGTGTCTCCAGGGCTGTCCACCATTGCTGTCAACCAAAATGTTCCAAACGGCTCCTCTCAGACTGTTTGCATTAATGAATAGATGATGTCTAAAACCATATGGGATTCTGTACTTGCCTTAATTAAAATTAATTGCCCCATGAAAGATTAATGCTTAGTCTGAATTTTTTATAGTTCCTATATTACTGAGATACCAAACAATGGAACTCATCTACAATTTTACATTACTCTTTCAATCCCCATTTAAAAAGTAATTAATTACTGCATCTGTTTTCTTTTACTAAATATGACTAATTTCTCATTTTTAGGCATTAAATATTTATTGCAGAAATTCACCTGAAGAAATTTCCACCACCTTTAGTAATTTAAATTTTATATGGAACCATGAATAATAACTCTGATACTACAGATGACCCTAGAATGGAATGACCCTAGAATGGAACGATCTGTCAGTAAAAGGCATATCACATTCTTCAATCAATTATAGATAAATAAAAATGTATGTTAAAATACATGTCATCTCTATAAAAACAATGCTTTTCAAAAATATTTAAGTATCTTCTCATATATAACCTTGGAAAAGTATCATTTCTGTTTTCCTTGTAAAATAGTGACTTTCTAAAAATATTTACTATGATACTCAAAGGATTATACCTTCCAAATTAGTAAGTTAGTCAAAAAGTTCTCACTCTGAGAAAGGTACCATAGTAATCATCTTTTCTTACAAAGGAGTTTCATGATAGAGCCTGGACTGGGTTTATTTCCCTAGAGAGACATGGCCTCCTTATCATGGAGCTATAGTGGCCATTAACACTTATAAACACTAATTGGTTCTAGGAGTCAAATTTTTGGCCAATTAGTGGTAAATGTCTTCCAATATATTTTAGGCAAATTGTATTATTTAAGTAAACTAGCCTATATACTACTTTGGTTCATTAGTTCGGTGCTCTCAAACTCAGTCACCCAATTTAGATTATAGCTCATTTACAAGAAAGCTAATGAGAGCAAAATTTGAGTCTTTATTTGAGTGTGTTAACTTTGTACACAAACTTGGCCCCCATCGCCCTTTTTTATTAATGCGTACCGATGTTCATGAGCAAAATGGATATCAGAGAAAAGACAAAATATAACCCATAATTTCTTAATAGAAACCCACATATCATGCTTTAAAGATGGGTCAGTAACTTAAGAAATAATTGACAGTTTCTAATGTATCTTCTGTTTCTTTTAATTTTTATTAAAGTAATAAATAGCATAGTTTAGAAAATAAAGTACTCAATTGACAAAAATAAAATAGTATTACATGGTTTATAATTATAAAAATTAGCATCTGTTCCCATCATTACTGTCCCATGCTTTAGAAGTATGCACTTTTAAGGCATTTAGCCAATTTGTCTTAGTATTTACCTCCATGTTTCTAAATGATTTGTTTCTATTCCAAGCTTACTCAAATTAAGATATTTCTATATAAGAAAATACTTTAAGTCTCCTATACTTTACCACAAAACCATTACAGATTTACATAAAAATGCCCTCCCTTTAATCCCATCAAGAATTTTACATGTAAAACTTTAGTCAAGTCAATAATCAGTGTTGACATTATTATGATGATTATTAACTATTATTCACTGTGGCAGACAGAATAGATTATAAAGATGTTTCCCCAAGATTCCTGTCCTTTGGTTATTCATTCAAACACTAATCTTGCTACTGCTGTGAAATGATGTGGTACACAAAATTAAGGTTGCTAATCAGCTGACCTTAAAGTAAGAAGATTTTGCTGGATTATCTGCATAGCCACATATAATTGCATGAGCCCTTAAAACCAGAAGAAGAAGGCCAAAGACTCAGTCACAGTGATGTGGCAGAAAAGAAGGCACGAGAAGGGAGGAAAAAGTAAAGGACAGAGATATTTGAAGTGTAGGAAGGACTCAACCCACCAAGGCTGGCTTTGAGCATAGAGTATTAGGATGCAAGGGGCCTGTGGAAACAGAATGGACATTGCCAAAAGCCAGTAAGAAATCATGACCTCGTACAAGCAGTATAGAACTGGATTCGACCAACAATCTGAATGAACTTGGAAACAGATTCTCCCCCACATCCTCCAGATTAAGGGTTCAAACAAGCCAACTGAGATCATACATTTCTATCTACATTTCTATCTACAAAACTGTTAGATAATAAATGGGTGTTGTTTTGAACTGGTAAGTTTGTGGTGATTTGTTACAACAGAGACTTCATATGTTCACGATTGAGATACATAATACAGTATGATCACTTTTCATTACTAAACCATCTGAACCTCGTTTTGTCCTTCCATTTTTGTGGAGAGTACCTTTCAATAGCTTTCTGAGAGAGAGTAACCTTGAAAGATTCTTATTTTTGGAACTGTTTATCTGAGAATAATTTTGATCAACCCTTCATAATAAGTTGACTGAGGATTTGTCTGGATATAGAATTCTGGCTTGGAAATACTTTCTTTTTTTTTTTTTTTTTTTTTTTCTTTTTTTTAAGGATTGTGAAAAACAGTGTCCAGCCTTATTGAAAAGTTTGATGTGATTTTGATGCTGGCTCCTTTGTATGAAACCTTTTGTTCTCTATCTCTCTCCAGAAGCTTTTTGTGCCTTAGAAGGCCATTCTTTTCATTCCTTAGGTTTGAAAATTTCCTAAACTATGCCATACTGAATTTACTTTTCCCATTTAGTATCATTACTTTTTGGTTAAACTTTTTCATTATGAAAATGTATGTTTATCCATTCTGGAAAAATTTTGAATTATTTCTTTTATACTTCTCTTTCTTCATTTTCTTGTTCTCTTTTTCAGTTAATGAGGAATTGGATAGTCTAGTTTAATACACTAAAATATTTAAAATATTTTCCATCCTATTGTGTACATTTAGCTTTTATTTTGTTTTCTTGGAGATTTTTCTCAAACTCATCTTTAAAACATTCCTTTACCATTTGTGTTTTTGCTATTATATTTTTAATCCTCAGAAGTTTCTACTGATGCACAGTTCTAAGATTTCTTATTTTCTGAATAAATAAAACCTGTTGTTGCTTCATGTTGGGAATATATTCTTCTATATTTCTTTTTTTTTATGTTTGTTTATTGTTTGTTTATCTATTTTTGAGAGAGAGAGAGAGAGAGAGAGAGAGAGAACTCACATGCACATGAGTGTACGAGGGGCAGATAGATAGGCAGAGAATCCCAAGCAGGCTCCACACTGTCAGCACAGAGCGTGAGGCAGGGCTCCAGCTCACAATTTGTGAGATCGTGACCTGAGCCTATATCAAGAGTTGGATGATTAACCAACTGGGCCACCAAGGTGCTCCTATTCTCTCATATTTCTAAAGACATGTTATAATTTCTCATACTGAATTTTTCTTTTGGTCTCTTTGGTTTTTCCTTCCTGTGTCTGTGTCTACAATTTTAGTATAATTTTCTATAGAAGTAATGGGAAGTATGTCAGTCTTTTCTTTTTCTTTTTTTTTTTTTTTTTTTGCTTCATGGTTGGAAATATATAGCTGGAATATATCCTTAGGTAATCATTTTTATAGAAAAAAAGATAAATTTTGATAAAATCTATTTGTATAATTTATATTTTAAAATGGAAAATACATGATGTTATTATAATTGAGTGTCTTTCATTATCAAATAATTTACTGACATGGGAAAACTTTAATTCTGAATAAACTGTAATAAAAAGAAAATCCCCCCCCCCCATGTCTCATAATTAGGTGGTCTACACTGGTTATCGGTTCCATACATTTGATTCTGTTTCCCTTCCATTGCCCACACGCTTCTGGTTTTGACACCATTGGTAGCATTTGAATTGTATTATGTCTGGCTCTGTTTGTTACCATGCCTAGCAAGTCACTTCAGTGGGCAGCATCAGGATTCTTGGAGGTCACCTCTCTACTACATCAGCTAGCAGTAATTTAACACAAATATTATTATGAACCACATACCTGCAATCTCTCTAAACTTACATTAAATGTATTCGCAAATCATTTTCTCTATATTTAGATTCAAGGAATACCTGCAGACCCTTAATGCCATCTAACAGGAGAGAAACTGGGATGAAAGTGAAGTCAAAGTGAAAAAAGACAATAGTCTTACTTGATTGCAAGCAATATATTTAATATTGAAAATCCTGCCAAAAGATATGTTCGTGTGAACACACTGCTGGGTCCCTCCCAAGGCCTTGGAAAGAGGCCATGCAAGTGAGGAGTCCTTAAGATTAAGCTTTATATGCTTCATGACAAATTTACTTCTGCAACAAATTTGCTTTGGGTACCCATCCAGGAAACTGATTGGAAGTATAGATTTTACCCTCGAAAGCCTATGCAATAGATCAGGATTGTGCATTAAATAAATCAACTTCAAGTCAACCTTGTACCTAAATCTGAGAATTCACTCTGCTATGCAGCCCTGATTAGATTCAGCTGCATTTTCCAACATAGCCTATGAGAGGTTAAGCAATGAGGTAAAGTTTCAACATTATAAAGATGTTTTAGACTTGAAGATTAACTTACTCTCATTGTGGGATATACAGAAAAAATAAAATAAAATTCACAAATTAGATCCTGTTGCAAATTAAAGCCCAAATAAATAAATTCCTCTAAAATGAAAGCCTAAATCATATTACCTCATGCTTAAGAACTGAATTTCAATAAATTAAGGAAAGTAGCTATCTGTCCCAACTTCTATTTTACAGAATCTCATTTAGAATGATTTTCAACCCTCAGGTAGAAATAGGCTTTCTCTAGGATGTGCAACTTCAACTCTTTCCACTGAAAAGGACACAGTTAATTCAAGGAAGCCAATGTCCTGTTAAATCAAGACATGGTCTGTCACAAACTTTACTTTTAAATAGTAGAAACAGTTAATCGTTTACATGATGCTATTGAGCACTGGCCTTGATACGATCCATTTGGAAAACAAATAAATTCCTTTCTCTTACAGTAGTTATTCAAAGTAAAATTATATAGTCAGAACTCAGTTCTTAACAGTTGATAAAATGTGAAGCAATGATTCAGTCATATCTGAGTGTAGGGAGGCAGATGGAAAAAAAATGTAGGTTGCAGCTTCGGCAGATATCAAGAAATGTATGTCAGTTGCCTACAACCCATGACTTTAAATTTTAACCTAGTTGCGGAACTTTCTCACTGAGAGATTAAGGGCATTTTATATTTACCATATCATTCTGGGAAGGTGTGGAGTGGAGTAGAATACATAGAAAAACAGCTTCAATGTCAGGTGATATTTGCATTGTTGGTACATTTCTACAAAGTTTAGAATGTGTTGCTGGTTGAAAGTACAGTCCCCAGGTGTTATTACAGGGCCAGTCTTTCCCAAACAGCCGATCCAAAACTCATGGTCTACTTGTCCTATGAGATCCCTATTTTTAGCACCACTGTGCTGTTTTGTTAGAATGGTCTAATAAGATAGCATCCACACTCTAGTCTGAGAAAACATTTTCACTATGGTGCCACAGTGGCTATTTCTATTACCTTTTCCCATAGAATGGTTTGGGCTGATGAAATCTGCCTATTGGGAAAAGTAATTAATTTTCAGAAGCTGATGTAGGGCTTATTACCAGGCTTAACAATAACAACCTACACTGCTTTGTAGCACACATGAAAATCAGCAGCTTTGCAATTAAAAAAAAAATAACAAATATAGTTCTGTACATCAATACTTGAAAGTCTCTACTCTTGCTTGAGTCTAGCCCCAAATACCAGGGAAGAATGCAATTTCTCCTTCTCAAGAAAATGGGGAGAAAAATATTTTCATTGACAATTTCTTTTTCCAACTTATCACTCATTAAAGCCACCTCTCCTATCGTGGAGAGACGTGAGAAAAAGGGAACAGAAAAGCAAAGTGTTATTTTAATGAAATTCTCCACTAGGAAGGAAGTATAAGGAAAGGTGAAGAAAAAAAAAAAAACAGTGCTTCTGTAAATTGCCCTCTAGTGCCTAGTAATATATTCATATTTAAGAAAGTATCTAAAAGTTGAATGAGGGATGCCTGAATGGCTCAGTCAGTTAAGCATCCGACTCGGTTTCAGCTTAGGTCATGATCTCACTGTTTGTGGGATACAGCCCTGCATCAGGCTGCACAGATCACCTGATTTTTTTTAATCATTTATCTTAAGTCAATTCATTGCTCCAGAATATATTCTTTAGTTTCCTATCATAGACATAATATTGTATATCATTGTTCTGGAATATGAGAAGGGGGGAAGTAAGGGGGATCCCATTATTCGGAAGAAAATCCTATGTTTCAGTTTCATGCATTAATGTCGCTCTTGGTAATGCCAGATATCCCCATGTCTGAAATATCTCCAGTTTAAATTAACCAAAGATCAATTTCTCCCCTACCTTGTCAAAAGAGGGATAGGAATTTCACATCATGAGAAGAGAAAAATGTTTTGAAGGTTTAATTAAATTGTACACTTTCAGTCAACCCTACTCTTCAGTCTCCCTGAATCCAGCTCTTGCACCTGGAGAGGCAATGATCCCCCCAAATCTGGAGGCTTTTGAGACTTCTTGTTGCATTGAACTTGATCATTTCATGCTCTGTTCCTCGACTAGTACACAATTGTCTCCTTTCCAAGTTTTAGTTTTGCTGACATTGCTCATCTAGTACACCTCTATAACATTCTTCTATTCTTTTTGGATTTATAGTTTTGTTTTTATCATATTACCTTAGTTCTGAAATTGGGGGGGTGGGGCAGAGAAAAGTGGACACTTCCATTTAAGCTATTATGGATATCATGCCCTGGATTGTGTCTTCCCCAAATCCAGTTCAAAGCCCTAACCCCAATGTGACTGTATTTGGGGATATGACCTTTAAACAGAAATTAAGGTAAATGAGTTCATAAGTGCGAGGTCCTAATCCAATAGGACTACCATTCTTATAAAAGGAGGAAGAGACAGAGAAAAGGTCATGTGGAAACACCCAAAGAAGATGGCTGCCTGCAAACCAAAGGGCGAGATCTTACCAGAAACCAGTCCTGCTGGCACTTTGACCTTGTATTTGCAGCCTGTACAACTGAGAAAAGAAATTTGCGTGGTGCAAGCTACCCAGTCTGTGATATTTTGTTAGGGCAACCTTAGCAGACAATTGCAATTGGTCATTAGACATCACTGTATACTTCTTAACAAATTGGATGTCTCACAATTGTGACAGACAAATCCTTCTGTCTTCATAATTGGTGACTTCTTCCATCCTATTCAGGATATCATAACTAATTTGAGATACTAAAAAGATTTATAAAGAACTTTCTGGATTTTGTCAACATTCATCATTTCCTTACACATATTTTTCAAGTCTGCATGATGTTCTGTGGCTTTGGTACTTCCCTATGGATCTTTGATAAAGCAGACCTGTCACTTGTGGC